>NW_017720585.1:0-9751 GCF_001865875.1 Lupinus angustifolius | reverse complement strand
ATGAACTGCTTTTCATATCTGAGTGTAATATTCTGAGTAAGTCCACGTCGTCAATGAATTATATTATTAGATGTCTTACTCTCTCTCTATTTCTCTTCTTTTCTATTGCTTGCTTTTCGGACGTGTGCTCGTCAGATAGACAGCTTTGCTCGGATTTGGAGCTACTCGTCCGTGATGTTCCAAGAGGGGGCATGAGGAATTGAGGAGATGCAGTACCCTAGCTTTGGAGTTAGCCACTAGGAGTTGCTTATCATTTTGTGACTTTTGAAACACTGACGGCGTCAGCTTGTTCATATCTTTGTTTAGTGTCTTTTGGCGATGATTAATATTTTTGCCCTTTCTTGTTGGATATGTATATTAAGTACTTATGATCTTTTATATCTATGAAGACGTATATTCAGGAAATGTTGTATCATTTCAGTTACCTTTAGGTAACCGGTTTTGATTTCCGCGTTATATGTTACTTAAAGTGATGTGCCGGAAAAGAAATGTTTTTAAAAGGAAACAATTTTAGGTCACCAATTCAAAATAAAAAATTACTCACTTCTCCCCGTAATAAATAAAGAGTATTTTTCTAAGCGTTACATATTATCTTATATTTATATTTAATTATTATTTACATTTCAAAAAGTAATCTAAATAAAATAATGACTAGATATAAATCTATACACTAACATTGTATATATAAAAA
Organism: Lupinus angustifolius; assembly: GCF_001865875.1. Taxonomy (NCBI): domain Eukaryota; kingdom Viridiplantae; phylum Streptophyta; class Magnoliopsida; order Fabales; family Fabaceae; genus Lupinus; species Lupinus angustifolius. Next base: position 9,060 of record NW_017720585.1, on the reverse strand, counting down.
ATCTATAACTTAGTTGTACAATAAGTGAAAATAATCTCAATTAAATTAGAGAATAAAGTATGAAAATTATGCAATGTGATCATTAAAAAGTTATTTTCTTAATATTTTAAACTCATTTGCCTAAATAGATCAAAACAACCTACCATACTGGCTTGTGTTTATATTATGTTAGGTGAAAAGTTGAATAAATATAAATTGCCTAAAGAAGGATTGAAAAAATAAAAGCAATAGACAAAAATATATTTATTATTAAAATTGATGTTGACATAATAATTTGCTTATTCTGAATTTTAAGAAGTTAGTAACACTTTTAAGCGTCGTTAACACGAAACACAATTTTTTTTAAAACACAAAGAACTAACGATAAGAAAATTTGTCGTTACATTTTTTGGCTCAAGTTTTTCACCAAACATTGAAGAAAAAAATACATAGATTGCATATTCTTTTCTCCTTTCATTCTTTTTATTAAATACAATCAAACTATGAAGATATTATTTTCCTTATCTTTCATTTCTTTTATTCTTTCTCATAAACATAATCGTAATATAATTAGTAAATTACACTGACAAACCTGAGTTTTAGTGAAATTACATAAATCATCCATCACTTTTCTACCCCTACACAAACATCTCCCAGTTTTTATACTTTCACCACACTGGTCACCCATGCATAAGAAATAAGTGTAATCTTTTAAACAAAAAATATGATAAATGCAATTAAGTTAAACAAAACATGATATATTGTGTAACAAGTCTAAATAATATACAAATCAATGTATCTTTATTATTTTTTGTTACAAAATATATCAACAATTATAAAGAAATATTGTTTAAATCACTCTTGTAATATAACGTAATGAACAAAAAATAATAAAGAAATATTGACTCATATTTGGACTTGTCTGCACAATATATCATGTTTTGTTTAAATTAATTGTGTTTATCACATTTTTTATTTAAAATATTACATTTATTTCTTATGCAGAGCTGGTCAGTATAATGAAAGTATAAAAATTATGAAAGATTTGTGTAAGTGTAAAAAAGTAAATAATAATTTATATAATTTCAATAAAACTTATGATGTTAATATAACATACTCCAATATAACTGAAGTAGCATTTTTTTAGTCCTGTGACTTGTATCCTTCATTGCTGTGACTGAAAAAGTTGGAAGACGAGAGAGGGTAGTGGTGGTAATGAAAGTAGGTGAGTGATGACTGATGACACTGACAATTAACGGTTACAAAATCCAAATAATGTCTCTGTCAATGTATTTCACACTTTGACCCAATTGACCAAATATATTTTTTTATAACATGGAAGTGAAAGGAATGGAGCAAAGGGGAATTATAAATTATTTCAATCAAATTGTTACCATTAGTGATTAATTAATAATTTAAAATGATGAGTATAATATTAATGCACTATTGAGGTAAAGATTTATATATTTAATGTATTATTTATCATTTATTTATATTTTTATATTTAAAAAAGTCAATAATTATTAAATATAAATAATAAATAATATAATAATAGTGTAAGAAACTTTTATATTATTAACATATATATTTTTCTCTAAAATTATGTGTTTATTGTAAGTAAATGAATTTAATGATGTAAATGTGATTGGAATGATTTATTATTGGTGGTCCCACACTGAGGTAAGGTACTACTGTCACTGCATGAAGCGTATATTCATGTTCCGGATTTTGGAAGCAGCTCTACAAAGATATTATATTCACTAGCTAAAATAATGAAAGGTATATACCTATTAATAATGTAAAAAAAATTATATACCGTTGTTATTGCTGATGAAGCTTGACCTAAAGTTAAGAGAAAAATAATATTTAATTATAATTAATAATTGATTGAATAACAAAAAATATTAAGAAACATATATAATTGTTTCAAAATAATAATAAAATATTAAAACTCACATATCAATTTAATTCTTCTAATGCTTCTTATAAGGTACTGCGTTCTAATTTACTCCATTATAAGTTATTGTGTCTAATTGACTAATTTAGGAAATATGTAAGTATTGTTTGTAATTTATTGCATCATAAGAACCATTATAACATTTAGCTACTGTTTCTAAATTAGTGCATTATAAGAATGATGTAAGAAACATTATAATATTCATGTAAGAAAATATATATGTAAGCTCAGAGAATATTTCATGAGGACGTGTTTGGGTGTAGGTAAAAAATAAAAAATATTTTAATAAGTTAATAAAGAAATTTAGGGGTAGCTGTCTCCACCTATTCCTGTAATGATCTGCTTTTGATTAATGTACCATTTATAATTAATTTTTAATTATTATTACTCTTAAATAAATATAATTTAAATGAATGATAAATAATATATTGTCTGTGTATAAATCTTTACACTACAATATCATATAATTCTTTTCATGATTAATAAACTAAACATTGATGACCATTATTTAGAAGACTAAATTGATATTACATGCAATAATTAAAATATTAAATTGATTTCATATGAAGCCCTAAAGTAGTAATATTTGTATCTTGGAAATGTTAAATGCCTGGCTGACATTCCTTGCACACTAAAATATTGGCTGATCTATATACATAAATGGTAGATGCAAATGCAAAACTAGGAAAATAAATTTTTTAAGAATCTAATAATATGAATTATGTGAAAATGTTAGATTCTAATATTTTTTTGGATAAGAATGATGGATTCTAGTGTAATTGATAACTTTTTAGTGTGAATGATTTATTTGTTCTTCTTATTATATTATATTTTTTAGGTAATGGTACTTCTGAAAAATTAATACATTCCTTGAAAAATTAAGGGCAGTGTATAATATGTATATAATATTAGTGTCAAGTCTATACATATATTATTAATTTATTTTTATTACTTTTTTAAAGAATCAATAATAATTAAATATTAATAATAGATGATACAGTAGCAATATATAAAACCCAAAAAAAAAATCTCATTGACCAAACATGGAATTGAGTATTATTAGACATAACATTGAGAATAGTATACTAAAAAACATTCTTTATATTAGATACTACCTTAGTATTATATGATTATTGTGCTCTTCTCTTTCCAACTTCTTGTTTTTCTCCTAAAAAATCAATCATATTCTTAAAAATATTTTATATTAATTGACAATGAAGATGAAACTTACACAACTTTTAAAAATAAAAAAATTGTGCCAAACAACATATAAATTACTTAAATCGAGTTTGGTTGGATTAAAGTATGAAATTCGATCTTAAAATTTCTTACAAGTATAGTTTGGTTCGACTTTTTCTGTTCAAATTAAAAATATGTTAATCGTATGAATTGATTTATTGAACTTATATTTTAAATAAAAAATACTAAAGTTTTCTTGAACCATAAGTATGTACAATGATATTACAACTTAAAATAAATGTGAATAATAATTCTAAAACCACTTTTCTTGAACCATAATTCTTCTGATGATTTTTTATTTATTAAAAAGGTTCTCAATAATACAAACGTCTAGAATTAAAAATGGTGTAATAACAGAAATGTGATGCTCCCATTTTGTCTTTAAAAATATTAAAAAAATGGGAAAAATCTTATTGCTTGTTGAAATATTGAATTAAGTCTTTAATGTATTTTTAAAGTTTCTTTTTGTGAGTTGAATTTTGAATGAGAAAAAAAGAATAATTTAGAATTGTCTTCTAAATATATTTCATGATTCCAAATTTTTCATTTTCATTCTCTCATTTTTAAAACCCAACTTGGAAATGTGTCCCAAATGAATTTGGTGATCCAATTAATTGAATGATGAAGAACACAAATGACAAAATTGACCAAACTATTGGTTCATGTTTAAAAAAAATCCTAACCAAAATTGATTATCATATTAGTATATAAGGTGATTTTGGAAACAAGTTAGGATGATTAACTACTTGATTAGTAACATTGCCATTTGATGATGATAATTTTGGAAATATGTGATGATTAGTAATATTGCCTTTCAAAAGTTTTAATTTGCTTTTGAGATATAATTTTCCAAAGAAAATATTGCCCATTGTAAAAAGCATCTTATCTCCAATTCCATTTATTGCCTTGTAATTATATATTAAGACAAATTGGAAAACATGCAGCTCCATTTATCTCTATATTAGCCATTTAAATGTAAAAATGATAATAAACACAAAATGAAGCTATATATATAGGAGTCACGGGTAAGATCATCTCTCATCTAATATTTTCAATTTTCTTTCTTTTTCTATGTGTGTTATTGTCTTCTATTTGTGTACTATACAAGATGTGTCCACATTGATGAATTATCTTATCAAATATATATGTTTCTATTTCTGTTTTATTAATGAAATTGATACTTTCAATTACATGAGCAATAATGTTTGATACTTTGAATTACATGAGCAATAATGTGCCCATGAATAATGATAAGTTTGCCGTTTTGGATTATCTCTCTATATCAAAAATGGTTGAGAATTAAAGTTCTGAATTTCTTGGTTTTGGATAGACTAAATTAATCTATATCGAAAGAGAAAAAATATTAGCATAAATGTGGCTTTATTGTATTATTAAGGGTAAGTAACTAATATATTTTGGAATGTTTAATTATTCTTCTTAACAAATGCTGCTTACAAGAATTAAATTTTTGAATTTTTGATCATCTTATGAATTTAGCAGTGCTTTATACCACTAAACCAACAATGCGCACAAACGTGGTTTGTCTATTGATATAGTTTTTTTTAATACTGATTCACTTTGTTCTAAAATTTTATTTTTTTGTACATTTTAGAGCAAGTACATTCTTGCTTCATTTGAAAGAAAAAATATTACTAATGTCCAAGCCTATGTTATGTTATTCTATGTTATAAACTTATATGTAGTTATTTTCTTGTTTTAATCTATACATTAATATATGTATTCTTTTGTGAGCCCATTATGTTATTGGTTTTGTTTGGAGCATGACGTTAATAATTCTATATACTCAACTGAGATGTTTTTAGAAGAACGGGGAGGAAAGTTGAAGATATAACTGATATTCTTATATTGAAATTTGTTTATTTTTACATTACTCATAAAAAATATGTTATAACAAAAAAATATATGCAATTCGTGTATTGTACATGTTAAAAACTAATAAATATATAAAGTATAAGATGTGTGGTAAAAGTTTGATTCGATTTTAGAGATAAATATGAAATCTCCTACAATGCAATAATGTATAAAACTAATCTAAAGTAATATAAAAGAGTCAACTTTGTTGGTTTTTGGATTTAATTAGTAGGTGGGTTAACAATTTGAGTGAAATATAAGTGGATGAATTGTCACCTTAAAGATTTATACTGTCAATATATATATATATTCAATTATATTACTTTTGAAAAATTAATGATAATTAAAAATAAATAGTGAATGATTAACTAACAATGTATAAAATTCTTATATATTTTTTCTCTAAACTTTTTAGCAATTGATTTTTTTGTTTTCCACGTGTATTTTCGCATTGGAGACAATCTTGTCCAAGCTGGAAACATTTACAGGTGTGTGGAGCTAACTCTCGCAGCGGATATTTTTTCCATAAGACTCGAACCCGAGACCTTGCTTAAAGAAAATCAAACATGTATCACTTAAATCAACATCCGTTGGTAGCTTTAGATTGATTTTGATACAAATACTACTATTAAACATCATATTACAAAAATGTACTTAAAAAAATACTAATGCAACCAAACAACATCAAAGTTTACAATAAGGTGAACCCCTCAAATTCTTTTCTTTCGATATAGGAAATAAATTTTCTTCTCTTATTTACTTTTCTTTCTACATCTTCCTTTTTGACCTTCTCTTGTTTATTGATAATTCTCCATGATTCATGAATATACCCTTTTCCCATTAGGCAAAATTACAAGGGAAAAAAGTTGATAAATAAATAGATATCAAATATAAGTTACAAGGACCACTAAAAGGAATATTAGAAGATCTTCCCTTTAAACAATAAAATGGAAAAGCCAGATTTTCCTTTACTTCTAAATTAATTCAGCTTTTTGCGATTTTAGGTTAATAAAATTGAGAAGCAATATTTTCCCTTAATTCTAAATTTGTTCAGCTTAGGCGATTTTAGGTTGGATAGGTGCTGAGGCAAACATAGAATTAATGAGTATTTATTATGAGTAAATGAAAGATGTAAAGTTTAATTAGTAATAGAAAATCCAACACTTCATATTAATAAGTAAATATGAATCATTAAATTTTTATAGAATGAATAATTAAGATGTAAAATATGTTTTTTTTAATTTACTTCTGAAATAAATCAATTCACTATTTTCATATAATAAAACAATAGAAAAAACCACTTAGGATCTCACTTACTAATCTTTATAATGATATATATAGTGTTATTCAAAATTATTTCCAAACTATTTTACAATTATGCTGAGACTCATCCTCTTTTAATAATACTTAATAGCTAATTATTTTTATTTTATTTTTCTATTGGGAAATTTAATCTTTTAGATAGTAGAACTAAAATACTAGAACTAATTTCTTGACCATTATCCGAAGTAATAGCGGTGATATATTTACTTTGTGACACATTACAACTATAATGCTATTTTCTTTGTGAAGGAGAAGAAAAATATTATCATCACAACTATCATCTTCCTTGGTTTGATTTGATATATATTACTCTTTAAGTTGTGACATTCTAACTTACACCACATCATCCATCATTGATCTGTATTACTTTTGTTTAAGAGTCAAGTTAATAAATCAATGGTGGATAATTTGCTGAGAGTTTAAAAAACATTTACACTGTCAATATATACATATTAAATTCTATCTCTAATAGTAAATTTAGTGTATTAGGTCTATTATTTATCAACCGAGTTTTAATTTGAAGAAGAAACATAAATGAAAAACATAAAAAACCATGAAACATTCTCATAAATTTTTTTCCCTATCATTAATATCAAAATCTCGATCTCAAAAGATACCTTTACTTACATCACTCACTATAGTATATATATAATGATTTGAAATGTTTGGACTATTGGGACAAAGGGAATGGTTGGTCTCCCTTCCCCTATACCACTCTGTCATATATATAACCCCACCTCTCCTTTTACCTACATTTTCCTATTCACCCATCTTTCATTTCTTACTTAATTTGTTCCTCTACTCATCTCAAAGCTTTGATCAATGTCCTCCAACAACAATCCACAAAACATTAACAAAAAGGATAAAGAGGAAATCATCCATGGGAAAAAAGGAGATCAAGTATATGAAGAGGGATGAGCAAAAATGTAAGAAATAGAAAAATTAAAACAGAGATAAGGGAAGAGGAACTTTGTACATAACATTTTCTAATCACTATTTGCCTAGACAAGCTAAGTTGTATACTTATATCCTAAAAATATGGTAAAAAATTAGAAATAATATGTTTAAAGATTAATAATCTTTCTGGAGGGGAGTACTAATCAATCTGCCAATTATATTTATATATGGTTTTCATTCACATATTACATTAGATAAGTTCAACTCCTATATAAAACTGAAGAGATTAATATTAAAATATTTGAGTGATTTTTTATTGAAAAATGGAATCAAATTATAGTCATTAAAAAAATTGTTATGTATCATAATTTTCATTTAATATTGGACTCTCCGATATAGATCCCATCAACATAAGAGATCCATCATATTTTAATTATAGTTTTATTTATGATTCGGTTAACTCACGTGCTTTGAAGCTTATACACGTGAAGTCTCATTGTGAATTGTTTGACTAACTTACTACTCAATTTCACTCTCTATCGCCTAAACTTAGAGTTGCTACCATATGCTATTCACATCTACTGTGAGGATTAATTCATGTAATTGTTTTGATGTACAAATAATATTTTTTCCCCAATTTACTTCATAAAAATGAGCTATTTGTTGAAGTAAGAATTGAAGCAGCCTTACTCAAGCCAAAAATAAAATATGATCAACCACCAATTTCAATGCTTATAATGTGCCATTAAAACAGGTTTTATTCTCCATAAAACCTAAAGCAAAACAATCAAATTAAAATAGCTAAAATATTCCTAACCATCCCCCTTAAACTAATGCATCTGTGTTTTAGTCTCGCTTGAGCAACAACCTCTCGCTTGAGCAACAACCTCTCGCTCGGGCGAGAGACTCTTCCTCATTCTCTTTATCAACTTCAACCATCCCAAGCATGCCACGAAGTTTTTCAAACTGCTCCAACTTTATTGGTTTTGTTATGATATCTGCAATTTGATCTTGAGAGTTGCAGTAGTTCAGCTCAACAACTCCATCATTCACCGAGTCTCTTAAGAAATGGAACCTTACATCAATATGTTTGTTTTTACCATGGAATACTGAATTTTTTGATAACTGTATAGCGGAGTTGTTATCACACATAATTGTAGTTCCTGTCTTTTCTTCGGCTCCAAGTTTCTTCAACACCCTTCTAAGCCAGATGCGCTGACAAGCACACAATGATGCTGCTATATACTTTGCTCCCGTAGTGGAAAGAGTAACCACTGATTGTTTCTTTGAGGACTAAGAAACAACAGCAGACCCCATCATAAACACAAATCCAGGAGTACTTTTCCGATCATCTAAGTCGTCGGCATAGTCACTATGTGTAAAGGCAGTGCGAGTCTCAAGTTATTTTCTCCTTTCATATAAAGAATCTCAAGATCAGTTGTACCTTTCAAGTACCTGTTGAAAGGAGTTTTCTCTTCGTGTGTTTTCTTTATTTGTTTAAGTAAATGAACTCGGTTTTATTCTTTGTTCGTCATCTCGACTTTGTTGAAATAAATTTCAACGCCGGTATAATGGTTTCAAGAATATTCCAGTTACAACTTACTTCTAATAATCATGTGAATAAGTTATTCCTTCTTTGCCTCATCTTGGCTTTGTTAGAATAAATTCTAACGTCGGTACAATGGTATCGAAGCAATCCCCTATTACATAATTATTAAGTACCTTTGAATACCATCTCGGTTTTGTGGAATAAATTCCAACACCGGTTTAATGGTATTCTAATGTACAAAAGT
>NW_017720584.1:0-319 GCF_001865875.1 Lupinus angustifolius | reverse complement strand
TTAAAGAATAAATAAATTGCGGAATGTAAATAACAATAAACAAAAGTTAGTAAGTTAGTTTCACCAATTTTGTATATTAAAAGGTGTTTAAACAAATAAATTTATCGATAACACTTTACTATTTTACAATTTACACTCTTTCAAGATTCAATTGTAGTATAGTATAGGGTTATGTCGAACCACAAGGAATTGCCTAATACAATGAATCATATGAATATGTCAATGCACAAATAATGAGTGAACATATTTTGGTTGTTTTTTATTTGATTTGATATGCACATAAACACTTAACAAGAAACATAAACTAAGTATTAACAAA
>NW_017720583.1:0-10607 GCF_001865875.1 Lupinus angustifolius | reverse complement strand
TCAACTTCTTATTTATTTGAACTACTTAGACAAGTTTTTATGTTTTACTTTGATTAACTCCAAACACCAAGGTCTGAAATCCTCCTTTTAGTGTATGTCCTAAATGTTAGAATGATGATCACTTATATTCACTACTAAACAATACTACATCCACAAAGAGACTAGGTTGTCACACCCTAATCTTTGCTACTCTAATATTGAAGTAGTAATGAATATAAGATCTTAAGAAAAGCATTCTTAACTTGGCAAATGAACTAAGTAGTACAACTACTTCTTAGTTTATTTGTTAAGTGTTGGAGACAAGTAATTTTTCATGACTTGAAATCAGTTTTTAGGTGATCAATCTAAAAAGAGCATTAAGAACTTCTCAAACAAATAAAATTAACCAAAGCACCAACTTGAATGATCAACTTTAAGTTCCAAATTCATTTTGTTAGAACAAAAGAAGAAGAAAAAATACATAATCAACTTTCAAATGAAATTGTTAGGAGCATGAGCCATCCATCCAAGGATTGGATGCTTTAAGTTCCAAATGAGATTACAAAATGAATTTTTGCATCTCATCTACCTTCTCCTTTCTCCTCTTGAATTATAAACAAAAAACTATAAAACTTACTTACAAAAGCTTCTATGAACCGAGCTTTCAAACTAAGAAATAAGAAGAGAGAATTGTGTTTTTTTCTTAAGGGAAGAAGTCCCCTTGAATGAAGGAAATGCCTTCCTATTTATAGAGTTTTTCCTTCCACCGCTGAGCTGCTTCTTTGCACCGCTCATCAGTTGACCAAACCCTTCAGCATGGGTTTGGTCACTTGGTCAAGTAGCTTGGTCACCTCCTTAAGCTTGACTCACCAAGGCTAGTTGTGAGCTATGGGACCAAATATGGTGAGCTACTCCTGAAAAGCCTATGGGGGGCTACTTGAAGTGAGGTCATGCATGACTTCATGGTTTCTTGATGGCTAAGTTAATTCTGGGCGCACACCGCTGAGCGCATATGTGGCATCGCTAAGATGCCTGCTTGAGCAGCTTTGACTTTGCTGACTGAGACGTGGCTTGGTGCTTGCTGACCAAGTCAGGTGTCTAGTTCACCGCTGAGCACACATGTGGCACCGCTGAGCTTCCTGCTTGAGCAGCTTGGGCGTGTGCCAGGCTTGTGTCTGACCATGCTAAACTTGTGTTATGACCGTGTTAGGCTTTGTCTGGTGCTAGGCTGAGCGGTCAAGCATGTCCGCTAAGCTGCCTACTTGAGCAACTTGGTCTATGCCAGGTTGGTTTTACTGAGCCAGGTTGGGTCTGACCGTGCCAGACTGGTGTCCAGGTCAGCTCAACGTAGCTTGGTCCACGCTAAGCTGCCTGCTTGAGCACCTTGAGTTTGACTTCTTTTTCTTCTTGGACCATGAGTCTTTATTCTCTTTTCTTTTTCTTTCTAAATCCTACAAAACACATTAAAGAGAAATACAAACACAAATATACAAGATTGTGATATTTTATCCAAAAATTATTGTTTTTAAGTTGGTTTGTCTCAATTACGCTTAAGATGAGTGCCATAAAAGTGTATGAAATTTAGGTATGTTTGACACTTATCAGTACCTCAAAATTATTTTTGCAACAAGACAATGTGACATGGTGGGACTAGACATAAACCTGCTCTATCATTCCTAGTAAAGATCAAATCATCAACACACAGACTTACTATTAATATCTTACCTCCTTGCGACTTTGTGATCAGTGTGTGTTCACTAAGACACTTCTCAAAACCTTTGTGTACAAAGTAACTTCAATTCTGCTGTACCAAGCTCAAAGCGCCTGTTTAAGGCCATATAATGCCTTTCTTAGCCTGTAGACTTTCTCTTCTTTTCATTTCTTTATGAATCCCTCCGGTTGCTGCACGAACACTTCCTCCTTGAGCTCCTTGTGAAAAAAAGCACTCTTCACATCAAGTTGAAAAACTTCCCAACTGAATTGTGCAACAATTGCGAGTATCGCACGGATGGTGCCAAGTCTTGCCACAAGAGCAAATACTTCAGTGTAGTCTATTCCATGGCATTGTGCATACCCTTTTGCCACCAGCCTTGCTTTGAGCTTCTCTACATCCCCATCTTCGTTAAGCTTAGTTTTGAAAGCCCATTTAACTCCAATAGGTTTGACTCCTCTAGGCAGTACAATAAGTTCCAAAGTTTGGTTCTCCTCTATGGCTTCAATTTCTGTTAACATTGATTCTCTCCAATTTCTGCTCTTTATTGCTTCTTCAAACGAAACTGGATCTTCCTCAGTCATCATCATTACATTCAACCAATTCTCCATATGTATTTGGCTCATTTGAAGGTGAAGGTGCCTCTATGGACTCCTATTCAAATTGTTGGTACCCGTTTCACCATTTTCTTCTTCATCTAGGTCATCCTCTCCATCATTTTCATCATTATATTCCCATTCTAATAAATCTTGCTTGACTTCTTCTTATGCTTTGTCTAGTCCCAACATTATTCTTCTTCAAAAGTAACATCTTTACTGACAAAGATTTTCTTTGAAACTGGATCATATATCCTCCAAGCCTTAGACTCATAAGTGACCCCTAGAAATACACATTTTCTACTCTTATCATCCAACTTACTCCTCCTTTGGTCTGGTATATGAACATGTGCTACACATCCAAAAATTCGAAAATACTCTACCATTGGTTTTTCACCACTCCATGCCTCTACTGGTGTTTTGTTTTCAACTACTACTGTTGGACATCGATTTTGAATGTGTACACACCATCTCACAACCTCGGGCCAGAACACTTTAGGAACTTGCTTTTTGGTTAACATAGAACGAACAACATTCATAATCGTCCCGTTTTTCCTTTCGGCAACTCCATTTTGATAAGGAGTATAAGCTGCTGTTAGTTGTCGACTAATGCCATATGATTGACAAAATTCTCCAAACTCATTTGAGGTGAACTCTCCACCCTGATCTGTCCTCAAACAAGTTATGTATGCATCTATCTCCTTTTCAACACGAGCCTTATATTTTTTGAATGTTACAAATGCTTCTGACTTCTCATATAAAAATAGACCCAAGTTTTACGAGAAAAATCATCGATAAAACTTAATATGTACCTCTTGTCACTGTTTGAAGCAGGCTTGATGAGACCACATATATCTAAGTGCACTAGTTGAAGTTGCTTTGATGCTCTCCACAAACTCTTCCTTGCTATAAGATTTCTATGCTGCTTGCTAATTAAGCATGTGGTGCATATTTCCTTCGAAGCTTTTAGAGGGGGTAAGCCAATCACCATTTTCTTGTAGGTAAGTGTTCTCAGTCCCTTGTGATTCAAGTGCCCAAAGCGACAGTGCAACATGTGAGCCTCTTTATCTGATTCAACTTCAGCTTGCAAACACAAGGAATTTTTTGGTTGCATGGAGGCTGACACATGAAACATTCTATTCCCACTCATGTTAGTTTGCATAATAAGTCCCATCATAGGATGAAATACTTTGCAAGTCCCATCCCGAATTAAGATGGCTAACCCCTTCTCTTGAAGTTGTCCTATGCTTAATAAATTGTTCTTAAGCTCAGGAACATAGTAAACATTAGATATTACCTGGGTTATGCCTTTTAATTGCATCCTATGCTTCCTTTTGCTGCCACTGCCATTTTCATCTAATTTCCAAGTTTTACTGTCAGGCCGAAGTCTTCTTCCAAATTCAGAAGCCATTCTTTGTTCCCTGTCATATGATTACTGCAGCCCGAGTCAAGATACCATATCTCTTCTTTCTTTGTTTGTTGAGTTTCTTCATAAGACATAAGCAAAATCTCTTCTTCTTCCACCTCAACGTAATTTGCCTTATTTTCCCAGCTAGGACACTCATATTGGAAGTGCCTCAACCTATGCCATTTAAAACACTCAATAATTGCTCTGTTTAGAGGTTGTCTCCCTCTACCTCTGCCATCTCCTCCTCTAAACACTCCTCGACCCCTTCCTCTGTCTGATCTGTCTTCTTGAGCCACTTTCAACACATGTTTTTCCTCTTGGTATCCCTACATTCTTTGTTCATGAACCATCAAACTACCATGCAACTTATCAATGCTCAAAGTGCTTAGATCATTTCACTCCTCTATTGAGCAAACAACATAATTGAATTTAGCCATCAATGATCTAAGTATTTTACTAACCACAGTACTCTGCTCCATTGTCTCATCATTTGACTTCATCATGTTCACCAAAGTCAAGGTTCGTCCCAAAAAGTTGTCTGCCTTTCTCCTTCTTTCAGGGCCAATAACTCAAACTCCCTTCTCAAGGCTTTAAGTTGTGCCATTTTCACCTTCGTGAACCCTTGATACTTTTGTTTCATTGAAATTCAAATCGCCTTCGACGTCCCTTTGCCAAGAATTGTTTCCAGGATTTCTCTATCAATTGCCTGAAATAAGAAGTTATTGACCTTCAGATCTTTGAGTTTGGCCTCCTCCAGAGCCTTCCTCTACATTTCACTTGTTGGTGTTGTCCCAATTGCCACAGCAGGGATCCCTTCATCCACCGGGCTCCACATCTCCTTGCTCCTGAGGAAATTCTCCATCATCATTGACCAATAATCAAAATGGCCATCAAATCTCAGAATGGTTGGTTGCATAAACTTATCTGAGATTGACATCTTACCTCTCTCTATGTTTAGCTCACACCTTTTTTACACACCCTATTATCACTCTATATCAGGCCTCTTGCCGAGCTCTGATACCAATGGTTGGAACTAAGAATTGAAGCAATAGTATAAAAAATGAAGATTCATATATTATTGATCAATTGAGGCAAAATAAATAGCCTTACTCAAACCATAAAGAAAATATAACCAACCACCAATTTCAATGCTTATAATGTGCCATTAAAACCTAAAGCAAAACAGCCAAACTAAAACGACTAAAATATTCCTAACAGGTATATATAGGTTATGAAACTAGCCTATTATTGATTCATTAGGTAGTTACAAATAAATGAAAATGTCAGTTACATAGGTTATGAAACTAACCTATTATTGATTCATTATATGGCCATTGTAACTCAGGACTCTTGTGTTGCATGTTGCATCTTCATCAAATTTGGTATATGATCCACCTTTTGTTATTCTTGTTATGATGTTTGGATGAAAGTTGTGATTTTTTGGTAGAGCATGACTCTTCACTCTTGTGTGTTAACTTAACTTATTTTAAGTATTGATGCGATGGTTGTCAAATACCATTAGACTCATATTAATAATGAATGTTTTTGTTTGTACAAAATATATGTTTTACTTTTCCAATTTATATAGGTTGAGATCACATCCTAAAATTTATGCTTTGGTATCCCTATCCTGTTCTGGGTTATTAACATCCTAGTCATCCCACTTAATCACATTCCATATTAAGTAATAATAAATAAGAGGAAATGGACCAAAAATATCCCATATTAGTGGTTTCTAATTGAGCTTGGTGGTGTTACACAGAAAAGAAAAAGTTGTGGAATGTGGGGTACGTATATATATAAAGCTCTAAGTAGTGGCCAAATAGGAGATTGTATATGTATGCTATGAATTCTTGTAAAATTTGAAGTAGTTTACCTAGAAGAAATCAAACAATTTAAAAGCAACTTATTTAGATTCAAGGAACTATTTTGATTGGATCACGGATCACCTATTAAATAATACATGCTTAAATATGTTTTTAATTTCTGAAAATATATGTAATTTTGTTTGTAATCTCTCAATTTATTTCTTTAGTTTTCGGTCCATATTATATAGTTTATTGTTTTGGTTATACTTCCTATGCATGATGTGCCAATATAACAATTTGTTAAGTTACCGGTTAGAATATTAGTCGAGTCATCATTAAAAATTATAACTATAATATTGTAATATATGAAGGACAACATCACTATAATATTATAATATATGAAGATTGTAACTCCCCGATATTAACTTAAAAATAATTATACTAAATTTATAATTAAAAAGATATTACTTGAAAATCCAGTTAGCTTAAAACTTGATAAGTAATCAATATAAAATATAACAGAATATCATTAACTACGAAAGAACGGTCAATATAATCAAGCCAAAACAAGCTTATCCTAATTAGAGTCACAATCCAACATAGCTTGCTGTAACCCTAACTGAACTACAGTCAAGACTTTCATCTTGTTCCCAAAATGGGTATTCATATTGCATATATACCCAACCTGCATAAAGAACGTATATCATACAAAAGAAAACAGATGGGGGAGTAAGATACTAACTAAGACGACTGTAGCATGAATTTACATAGATTATAACATTAAAACAACACAAACATATACAACAATTATAACCAATCAATGTCAACCATGTGCAAATGATGTATGATGTATCCACCTTTGGACATGGGGAGGAATATCCATATGTATTAAATCGTGCAATGCAATGCATGCAGACCCTCACAACAACATCCATATGAAAGCAATCGAGAGTTAATGCTTTCTCCGGTGTGTCCAACAACACCAGAACACTCTACACCGGTCCAGATAGCTCAAAGGGGGTGTCAGAGTTAGATTGGTTTAAGAATAGTTATCCTAGCCTGAGCTACTTCAACCAATTAACCCTTAAGGTATCATGATGTAAAAACATCATAACCGCCCCTATTCACTTCCCAAGATATTTCTATCTTATCTTTCCGATCAAAAACCACATTTTCCAATGTAATGGTGTATGTACACTAACTTCACTTAGCCAGATAAGTCTTTTAGGACGGGCTAGGAGGCAAACACCACTTACAAACATAATGATGTTAAGAAGGTAAATAAAATAACCTTGAGCCTTGCCTAATAATTATAAACCTTCGAGGTATTCAAAAACTCTACATCTTCCTTACTCCAATGATCTTGTCCATATATAGTTGAATTCAAACAATATATTACAAGAATTTTAACTTCAAATTATACAAATACCCCACTTGATCATCCACTTAGACCAATTCATGGTAATTCACGACATTTAAAACTTAGCTCACAACTTATGTACACTATCTTTATTCTCCACTCAACAACCTAAAAACAAACAAGAAAAACATGACTACACTTTTATTTTCATATCTTCACATCCTACTTTAGCCATACTTAACCTAACATATTAACATCCTCAATAATTTACAACTTATATCATTTATAGAATATATATGAATAAGTTCATATGTTACTCATCTAAAAGAACCTTCGCATCAAAGCCTATAGAAGATGTGCTACAACCATAAGATATAAAAAAAACTTAATTATATGAATCTCAACTATAAGGATATTTATTCCCTAAAGCCATCACATTTTTCCTTACTCAATCATTACATCATCACATAACCTGCTCACACCCATAATTATTACGTAAAAGCGACTCTCTCATTTCTACTATTACTATCAATATTTTATAATAACAAGTAGACAACAATTCACATCAATATCATTATCACTATGACATCACATCAACTTTGTACAAACCATACTACACATTATCTATCATCATGTTAATCAAAATACACCTAGACCATGAAATACATAACATGTTTGAATTTAGATATTTAACAATTGCAGTATAAGCTTTATCACACTCAATTATTATCCAATAACATGCTTATGTGATGATGTGCACCATATACAAACACTTTGTATGATGGTAACTACAATTAAACCAATTATCAAATCATAACATATTAACTATTAAGCATATAAGACTCAACTACATCGTCATGAACCTGACTCTCCAACTTTGAGGGACTTGGAGAACTTTAATGCAATAATCTAAGACCACTTGGTCTTCTCCCCCACCTTAGCTGCTTTAACTCATAATTTTAATGTTGTTGAACTATTCTTTGCATCGCTGCAAGCGTCCACTTGACCCAAACATCAACAATTCATCAAACAATAATCAACCACAATCAATTTAAAAAGACTCAAACTAGTTTAACATATCACATAAAGAGACACAAAATAAGGTTACACTTTCCTGAAAACCAATTTCATCTATAAAAGAAACCTTTGTAACATTTTAAAAATATTAAAGGAGTAAAATCGAAATAAGTAATAGTAATAATTAAAAGAAAATAAGAAAATATAAACTAAATAAATGAATAAACCAAAATATGGAGAAGAACTCACAAGTGATTAATACTACTCCTTTTATTCATCTCTGCATGTGAGTAGCCATTTCAAATGAAAGAAGCCATATAATCCCTCTTTATACTTGGATTCAAATCTCTCTTTATACTTGTGCAAACCAATGTTAAATTGAAAAGGGTTGATGATTGAAGCATGTATTTAATATGAATCATAATCTAAACGGTACAATAATGAAATTGAAGGCATACTTAAGAAAGAAGAATACAAGAGTTTGGAGAAGGAAAATAATGAGAGAATAATGATGTGACTAATGGAAAAAGAAAGTTGGTGTCTCCTTTATTTTTACTGTTAGGGTTATGAATGGTGGTGATGGCTTTTTTCTCTACTGCTTGGAGATATAAGGCTTTCAAATATATTTTTTAGTAAAAAATAAGATATATAAACTCTAGCACTTCCACAATTATAAGGACTAGTGTGTACAGGCACTTCGTGCCTGCCGGTTAATATTGCATGGTAATATGTATTTAATTTTTATATATTTCATTTTTTTATAATTAAAATATATTTGTTGCATTCGGTGTACTTTATAATATATTTTTTTGTGTTTATGATAAATTTAGTTTAAGGTGAGAGATGTGGTTAATTAATGCATTGGTGGTGGTTAATTAGGATTATATGGTTTTTTTGTAAAAATTAAATAATGTGAAGGGCAAAATAGGAAGTGGAAATTACACCATGGTGGAAGTTACGCCATGTTTTGGCTTTATATATAGTATAGAAAAACATATTTTATATTATAATAATATATCACAGATTAGTAACAACAATATATAATCAATATAATTATTAATTTGTGAACTAAAAATAAATCTTTGTGTGATTAGGAATTAAAGCTAATTTTTTTTAGATAAATGTAATCAATTCTTACTCTTTAAATAATTCAAATTATCTTTTAAAAATATTTCTATTCCTTTTTAGTCCAATCTATAAAAATCATATATCTTTATCCCTTACTCTTATTCAAGTTAAAAATAAAACTAAAAACAATTATGTGTTTAAAACCTTTCAATATTATGATAATAACCAACTAATGTGAATAATAATTTTAAAAAATAAACTTGTAATAAGGATCCACTCAAATCACTGAAGATTAATTAACTGTTACGATTATTTTAGTAATTGACTTTTAGATGGATTATCGATAAGAGAAAATCACAATGTTACAAAGATCCACTATGTTAGGGTTGCCCTTCAACAACGCTTAATTTAGATGTATAACAACACTTTCAGGCACTTTCTGTTTGACCGTAGTAGTATATGGTCATTATTAACAGCGCTTCACAAATGATGTTGTATTGATTATATACCACAACACACCATATAAAAAGCGTTGTCATATAGTGCATCAATATGACAACGCATCACCCACAAAGCGCTGTCATATAGTGCATCAATACAACAACGCCTCGTCCACAACGCGTTGTCATATAGTGGATCAATACAACATCGCATCGTCCACAAAGCGCTGTCATATAGTCTAAAATAAACATCGCATTTTATAGGTCTTATTAACAGCGCTTCTACCTATGCTGTTGAAGTTCATATAATTAACAGCGCAATAACAGAAAAGCGTTGTTGTATTATTCATAAATTTTCTCAAACAACACCTTGATAATGTACCACAACACTTTCTATAAAAAGCATTGTTGTAGTTATCCTTTACAACAGTGCATGTCAGGGCTTCCCCTAGAATTCGCTGTTGATTTGTATAAATTATTACATGCATATACATTTATTAGCAGAACAAACATTCTCAACATCACAGACACATTAATACAGGTCAAAAGTTTGTTTTATTAAACATCAATACAATACAAAATACAGAATATGCAAAATGTCCTTTTGTACTATATCCACACATATTACCATATGTATGGAAATCACTGATTGTGCCGAACAACAAAGCTCTCAAGTTGAAGCTTTCTTCCCTATACGCATCATATACATTTATGCATGTCTCCCACATTTGCTTCAAGTCTTCAATTAATGGAGCCAAATATATGTCTATGTCATTTCGTGGTTGTTTAGGTCCAGAAATTAACATAGATAACATCACATATTTGCGCTTCATGCATAGAGAAGGAGGTAGGTTGTATATCAACAACATCACTGGCCATGTACTGTGGGAGCAACTTTGAACACTATGTGGGTTAATTCCATCCGTTGACAACGCAAGGCGTAGATTTCTTGATTCTTGACCAAAAATAGGATAGTCGTGTTCAATTTTTCTCCATTGAGGAGAATCTGCAGGATACCGAAGTTGGCCATCTTTAATCCTTTCTTCATCATATCATGTCAACTTCTTTGCATCTTTAGCATTGCTAAACATACGCTTGAATATTGATTTGATGGGAATATACCATACAACCTTTTTGGGAATTGAGTTTTCCTTCTTATATCGTGATGCATTACATTTAGGACAAAACTTTAATGAAGCATACTCATTAAAAAATAAGAT
>NW_017720582.1:0-242 GCF_001865875.1 Lupinus angustifolius | reverse complement strand
GTCTTGTCCAACATGTGTAACTTTGATCAATACCAAGACACACTAAATGACCTTTTAACTCATTTGGAGTAATTCGACTTGAGTAACAACATCTTAAGCAATGACATACAATTCTATTAGGGTTTTCAGCATTCTCAATTGAAAACCTAACAAATGATTTCACTCCTTCTTCATACTCCTTCGTCAATCGATTGACACTAATCCATTTTTGATCCATTTTCTATTAACATAAAAATATAATG
>NW_017720581.1:0-2059 GCF_001865875.1 Lupinus angustifolius | reverse complement strand
ATAATGAGCATAAATCCCTAAGGGTTGGAGTTAAGCTCACCAAGCAGAGCAAATGCATTATTATGATCGGAACCCTAACTCATAATGTAAGTTAAATGAGTCGGAAACTCCAACTCAATACAAGCTAAATGAGTAAAGAAAATATTTATATGGAAAATATTTATAACTCAATACAAGCTAAATATAATGTAATTAAAAATGCAAATAACTATAAGAAAAATTCACTTTCAATTTGGTGTTGAATGCGTGAATGGTGATTTTGAGGTTAAACGAGTGAAGGATGTTCGAAATCGGTGTTGAATGATTTTCGTGTTAAATGAGTGAATGATTTTCAGTGTTGAATGAGTGAATGATTTTGAGGTTGAATGATTTTCGAGGTCGATTTTGAGAGTAAATGCGTTTTGCTACTGAGTAAATGAGTGTTGTGATTGTTGATAAATGTGTGAGAATGCGAGAACATTTTAATTTTTTAAGGTGTGATAATATCTTCAATAGCGCATAATGAAGACGTCATTGTCAATGATACCTAATCAATAGCGCAACCTAAAGGAAACACTATGGAAAATTTCCCCATTCAAATATGAAGGTAAGTGTTCCACACCGCAATCTTAAGGAAACGATGTGGAAGATATAATAGTTTTTTTACTAATACATTCTTTTAATGAAATTCAAATTAGTAATTACTTTATGACATTCGATTAATGACAATTAATTAAATATATAGAATAATTAATAATGACAATAAATAACATTCAAACAATTAATCGATTAAGCACTGTGTTAAGCGATTAATTGCAGAGGAAATAGTTTTGATCATATCGACGATGCTTCTTACGGCATGCGCTGTTGTATATCAAAAAGAGAATGAATGAGAGATAAGTATTCAACAGCGCTTTTATGTTCATGCGCTGTTATATTCAACAAAAGCAACATCGCTTTTTTTAGAATGCGTTGTTGAATTCAACGTAATCAACAATACACAGTTAAAAAACGTTGTTGTATGGGTATAACAACAGCACAATAATACAAAAGCACTGTCGAAGACCATTATTCCTAATTCTACAAAGTTACACACACAGCAGAAAATACCCTGATGCATACAGAAACAGAACATAACAACACAATAAATGCGTACAGAAACACCAAATGACAGCTATATGAACACAACTGAATTTGAACTGAATTTATATATTGAACATTAATTACACTATTTACATAAACATATATTACATAGACCAAATCATATACATTACATTGAACATTAATTGAATTCCCTAAGCTACAATCTGTGCAAAACTAATCTACTAAACTAAGTACAAACTTTGACAATTGTTCTCTAATGTGGTTGACTTGATCATCTGTATATGATTTGCCAACAAACTTAATTTCATTAGTTGGCCACTGCTTAATGATCTCCTTCATGAATTTCAGCACATAATAGCCACAATCTACCTAGTTTGTTTGGCAAGGGGTCTACAATTAAAATGAAGTAAACATATAAGCATAACATTAGTTGGTTATTCCACATATAATTGTTTGAGATGATTTGTGTCAATACCTTTATAAGAGTCCACTTGATTTTGTTGGGATTTGGTAACTTGTTTCTACCACGATTATTCAATTTCTAAACTTTCACCACACTAAACAATAGAGAATGTACTTAATTAATAAACAACTAGGAAAGTGAAAGTGTAACTAAATGTTTAAATGAGTAATCCACTTACTTAGAAAACATATCTTTCATAGCGGCATAGTTGTTCATATCAGCACGTGCCAAT
The DNA here is from genome assembly GCF_001865875.1 of Lupinus angustifolius. Taxonomy (NCBI): domain Eukaryota; kingdom Viridiplantae; phylum Streptophyta; class Magnoliopsida; order Fabales; family Fabaceae; genus Lupinus; species Lupinus angustifolius. The sequence goes on along the minus strand of NW_017720581.1, from coordinate 281 downwards.
GAGTCAAAGTAGTATATTTCTTCATTGACCCGTTTAATGGCAACCAAAACCCAATGTTGCCTAACAAAACCCATGTACATGGTTAGGAAATGTTAAGGTATATACTAAAGAAAGAAATATAAAAGACAATTACAAAATGCTCACCCGATATTAAAAGGTGCAAGGAATAAATCTACATCTTCTTTATGATGGATGAGATTATCTGTGATTCGTTCTATTTTTTCCCCAATCTCATTTTTTTCGTGCGACATCAAAGCGGTAAGGTGTGGGGATATGAACAT
>NW_017720580.1:0-19558 GCF_001865875.1 Lupinus angustifolius | reverse complement strand
CTTCCTTGGGAATTGATATAATTATCATATCATCTCCCATCTTCTGTACATGCTCCATCAGCTGAGTACAATAGTTGGTAGTCTTCTTGGAGCTCACATCCCCAATAGATGGCTTTGAGCTCACATCCCCCAAAGATGGCTTAGACTTTTGGGTGCTACTAGGTTGGAATGTACATTTTTAAGAAATATTCAATAAAAACATATCAATTATATATATATATATACATATATATATGAGTAATCATAAGGTGAAAAATCATACCTTATGATGAATTACTTGAACAAGATCTGTTGGCCAAGCCACAAAAGTGCCTATAGCCCCCCAACTGTGAAGATATCCTCATCGAGAGGAATTGGCAGTAACACATTATCTTCGAATGCAATGTCAATCGAGACCTTCACATGATGGCGTGAGATACGTGCATTATGCAACATAACATCGACCAACTTGTGCACTTTCCCAACACCCACTACTCGGCTAGTTGGGGTATATAGGAAAAGTTTGCAAGAACTGAATCCCTGTACATAAGTTAAAACATATAATTAGTTAACGACTAAATTAAAAAAAGTTAACTAAATTAAAATAAGTTAACTAAATTACCTGAGGAATGAAAATCGGAATGGAATGTTGTAAGGTGCAGGTGTAGTGCAACTCTCAATGACGGTTGAAGGAGCAGTGGCAGCATTACTAGCTAGTCGTTGCCACTCAACTTCCTTCGCCTTCATTGATTGCTCAAATTCGTTGAATTGTTGCATGAGGCCATCTAGTTGATTTTGAACCTGACTCATTTGGGCTTTGGTTGCACGCTTTGGATGAGATACAAATGTACGCTGGCTAACCCCAAATCTTACACCTCGGATACGACCATGGTAGATAGGCAGTCCTAGTGTCTTGTCAAGTATTACACAATTATCTGTTAATGCCTCCTTTTCTTTTAGGGCAATCTGACAAATCAAGAAAGATGTTAACTAATCACATTTTGATAAATAAAGTATGGAAATTAAGTATAATTAAAAAATATGAGCACTTACAACACATGTTGCCGCTTCTTGAACTTCCTCATTGTCGATGACACCATCCTTGTTCTTATGGGCATCCACCCATAGAACATCGAGTTCTACTCCATGTGGAGTCATAGGTGTATCGCTTTTGTTCTCCAACTAACAAAACATAACCAATAATGTACAATTCTTTCCTCGATTCCTCTATACCCCGCTCGAGAACCTCGGTATGGATATAAAGGCTTGGATGCCCTCTTGCGGTTTTCATTACTTAATTTCTAAAACAATAAACAACATTAATATCAACAATCATATACAAAAGTCAATACAAAGAATATGATTTTACCACGAAAGACTCGTCTTCTGTGCATAGGGTGACAAAAGTCTTCCAATCCTCTTCATCAATGATATTTGCATATTTAGTTGGAAGTTTTAGGTTGACATTGCCATCACCATCTTTGAGTAATTTTCCGGCATTTGTTCAGAATTGTCGGAGAGCCTTGCCAACCGATTTAAGGATATAATCCTTATGCTGTTCATCAACATCAAAAGTTGCCTAAAGTAAAAACACATATACATTATATATTGCATGCATATACGAACATTGCATGAAAACGTAACACATATACGTGCATTGCATGAAAACACAAAAACACAAAAACTGAAAAACTAAACTTATTCTTATTTCATTCCAAATACGCTCCTTCACGGTATTCTCTGCATCACTCCATTTCTTGATTGTTAGCTTCAGATTCTATCTAACAACAACACCAATGTAACTTAACAGTTTGTTGCCACCCTTCTTGTTTAATGGTTGGCCTTTAGAGTTCCATTGAACTTCTATTTTCACATCATTGCTTCTTGACCGAATGACATTCTTAATGGAGGTCATTCCACGTAGAGGTCGTTTTTGAACAACAATTTATTGATCTTGTGGAGTCGGTGAAGCTTCGTCACCACTGTGAGATACATGATCGCCATTTTGGGAAGCCATTGATGAAGTTTTTTCAGTTTACGAGAGTATGAGGGTTTGTTGAGAGTGAAATGATTTCTTTTCGAGTAAGTTTGAGAGCGTAGAGGAAAAGACTCATGTTTTAGATATTTAAACTGTAGTAACCATTTAACAGCGCATGTTAACGATATTGTTATTGTATTGTCCTTTTCAACAGCATACATTTACAGTAGCGCTCTTGTATGGACATCTTCAACAACGCATATTAACGATTGCGATGTTGTTGTGTATCCAACTATACACAACTCATATTATGAACACGACCTCTTCCACAATGCATATTTAACGTAGCGTTGTTGTATTGACATCTTCAACAATGCATATTAATGATTGCGTTGTGGTTGTGCCTCTAGTTGTTTACTACTTATTTTCATTAATACATCAACAACGCTATCGAAATGTAGCGTTGTTGATTAGAATCTAATTGACAGCACTATCTGAATTATGCGCTGTTGAATAGAATCTAATTGATAGGACATTCGTAATTATGCACCATTAAACGAACTCATATTCCAAATTAACAGCGTATTCGTAGATATGCGATGTTAAATTAACATTTTACATAACTGGAAAATATTTATACAATATGAATTTTACTTAAATTAACATGAAGTTGTCATGAACTAGATTATTAATATATAATTGTGTTTATTAATACGAAACTGGATAAAATATTAAACATTACATTTTTTTAATTTGTTTTTGTATTTATTAAGTATTGATAATTTGTTTATTGTGTTTATTAATAAGGATCAATGCAAAAATATTAAATAGAATAATCATCCAAATAATTAACAAAAAAAAAGAAATTAACATCCAAAATAATTGTTTTATTATTCATTTAGAGAAGCAAAATACATTATAATGAACTAAATGGTTTGGTACATGCGAATATAATGAACTAAATGATTTGTTAGAAGAGGAAATAAACTTATTATATCCATAATTTTCTCTCCGACTCCTCTACACAAATCTTGTATAAAAGTTCATTGATTTCCTTTTAAAATCTCGGTCATTTTGCCATAAAAATCAAATGAAGGAAATAAATGAACTTTTAGGAATTGTTGAAGATGAGGAAGGAAAATAATTGAAAGAGATCAATCAACTAAATCTTCATCATGTCATGCAAGTCTTGTATGACAGTCACATTCCTTCTAAAATCTAAGTCCTTTTGCAAAATCAAAAGTTGTTAAAGACCTCCTTGACATGATTCTGAAACAAAAATATAATTTTTTCCTCGACTCCTCTATACAAATCTGGGTGTTTTTTTTTTCTCTTTTTCACTCTTTGAAGTATTGCTCTATTTTTTACTATTTTGTGTTTTATTCCTGCTATCTTCATCAGCATACTCTTATAGAAACACATACTCTTATGATCTTAGCTTACTGATGAATTAGAACATTGACTGAACCACTCTATTTATAGATGAGCAAACATTAATATTTCAACAAACGAAGAGACACATAACCACTCAACCATTAATATTTCAACAACCAAGAAACGTATAATCACTTAAGCCATAATATTTCAAGAACCAAGAAACGCATAACCACTCAACCATTAATATTTCAACAAACAACAAGACACATTACTACTCCATCATTAATTTCTCAGAGATGTAGCGCTGTTGATTAGAATCTAATTGACAGCGCTATCTGAATTATACGTTGTTGAATAGAATCTAATTGACAGCGCAGCCGTAATTATGTGCTGTTAAACTGAACTCATTTTCTAAATTAACACCGTATTCGTATTTATGCGCTGTTAAATTAACATTTTACATAACTGAAAAATATTTATACAACATGAATTTACTTAAATTAACATGAAGTTGCCCTGAAGTAGATTATTAATATATAATTTTGTTTATTAATACAAAACTGGATAAACTATTAAATATTACATTTTGTTAATTTGTTTTTGTATTTATTAAGTACTGATAATTTTTTTATTGTGTTTATTAATAAGGAATAGTGCATAAATATTAAAGAGAATAATCATCCAAATAATTAACAAAAAACAGAAATTAACATCCAAAATAATTGTTTTATTATTCATTCATAGATGCAAAATACATTATAATGAATTAAATAATTTGGTACATGCGAATATAATGAACTAAATGATTTGGTAGAAGAGGAAATAATTTTCTCCATAATTTTTTCCTCTACTCCTCTACACAAATCTTGTACAACAATTGATTGATTTCCTTTTAAAATATGGGTCCTTTTCCCATGAAAATCGAATGAGAGAAATCAATGAACTTTAGGAATTGGTGCATATGATGAAGGAAAATAATTGAAAGAGATAAATAAAAATTGAAATAGCTCAATGAACTAAATAATTCATCCCATTTTCCTTTTATTTACTTTCAATTGCTTCATCTCACGCAAATCTTGTATAACAGTCAGCTTCTTTCTGAAATCAAAACTTGTTAAAAACCTCATTGACATGATTCTGAAACAGAAACACAATTTTTTCCTCCACCTCTCTATACAAATCTGGGTGCTTTTTCTATTTTTCACTCTTTGAAGTATTGCTCTTTTTTTACTACTTTGTGTTTTCTTCCTCCTATCTTCATGAACATACTCTTATAGAAACACATACTCTTAGGCTCTAAGCTAAATGATGAATTAGAACATTGAGTGAACCAAAATATTTATAGATGAGCAACCATTAATATTTCAACAAACGAAGAGACGTATAACCATTCAACCATTAATATTTAAACAACCAAGAAACGTATAACCATTCAACCATTAATATTTCAACAAACAACGAGACGCATTACTACTCCACCATTTATTTCTCGGACGCTCAAAAAGTCGTAAAAAATCAACAGCGCATAATTAAGCAAGCGCGATTACTATGTACACTTCCTTAAATATGCGATGTTGCATATATTCCCATCAACAGTGCTTTCTATCAAATGCATTGTTAAAAATAAATCATTCAAGCTAGCGCTAACGTTACTGATGTTCAACAGCGCATTGTCAAGAATGCGCTGTTGAAGTTACACACATTGACAACGCCTGTTTTATTATGCGTTGTTGATGTTCTTTTGCATCATTTTCAATAGCGTCATTCAAAATTCTGCTGTTGAATGACCGCTGTTTATTACGATATCTAGCGTAGTGATCAAAACCCAAAAGTGAAGGATTAGTAAGCGTGTTCATAACATGCGCAGCGAAAAATAATTCATCTATTTATGTTAAAATATGCATACACTATAATAAGTAGACAAAAAATGTTTGTAAAAATATCTCAGGAGACTGCGATGACTTTCGGAAAATTCTCCTTCAAAATTATGAAGGTCCTACACGTGTATCCACACCGAGACTAATCTTTATTATATCAACACTTGATCCGTAGAACAAAAATTCAACTCAAAATAAAATTATAATATTTCATACAAAAACAAGATGAAAGGATTGAAAGAAAACAATTTTTCTTTTCTTTGTATATTGCCTATGTAACTTCATTCTCACTTAGTTACCTAAAGTTTTGTTTTATAAAAATATAAAACCAAAATTTCCCTCAATTCATTTAGTGTCAATTAACAACCATTTAGTGTCAATTAATAACCCATCAATTTAGTAATATATTAACCATTAGGAATTCTTCCTTGAGTTAGTTCAATAATCATATCTCTATATGCACCATTTATATGTGTAATTTAATAAATGAGATCTATTAATCTTTATCAAATAAAGCCCAGTACACATATATTGATCTATCAAGATTAATAGTGTCCTAAGCTCAATAATACTATGATCAAGAACAATTTAGATTAAAATTATAAAAGATTTGTTTCTCATTATTATAATCTCTATTATAATCACAAGTCTCTAATTTTAATCAAGGATCTTTCATATTAATTATTTTGACAAACAATGAATATGATATTAAGATAATAATACATATAACTTTATTAATATAAACATGACAAATTGGTTCTTGGGCATACATTATATCACAACAATCTCCCATTTGCACTAGAGTCAATCAGTCATGTACCTCATTCCCATATCCCACATGTGCTTATCAAACTCTTTTATATCAAGTGCTTTCGTGAATGGATCTGCAACATTCACTTTGCCATAAACCTTTTGTAGCTTAACATCACCACGTCTAGTGATTTCTCTAATTATGTAATATTTTCGCAAGACATGTTTATTCTTTTGGTGTGATCTAGGCTCTTATCCTTGAGCAATAGCTCCATTATTGTCACACAATAACTTAAATGGTTCATCCGTCGAAGGAACTACACCGAGTTTAGTTAGGAAGTTTTTTATCCAAACAACTTCTTTAGCAGCTTCACTTGCTGCTATATACTTTGCTTCAGTAGTTGAATCAACTATTGTCATTTGTTTGGAACTTTTCCAACTTATTGTGCCTCCATTCAAGGTGAAGACATAACCAGAAACTGATTTGACATCATCCTTATCTGATTGAAAACTTGCATCGGTATAACCCTTTAACTTGAGTTTAGACTCTCCATATATAAGGAATTGGTCTTTAGTTCTTCTTAAGTACTTAAGAATGGTCTTAACCACTTTCAGATGTTCCTCACCTGGATCTGCTTGATATCTACTAGTTACACCAAGTGCATATGCGATATCAGGTCATGTACAAGTCAAAGTGTACATGATAGCTCCCATTGTACTAGCATATGGTACTTTATTAAATAAGAATTTTTAAAAGAATTTTTCTTCTTCAAACTACTTTATTAAAAATGTTTTTTTCAAATTAAAAAAAGTGGGTTGGATATCCATCCATCCAATCCATTAAAATGGATACATGGATAGAATGGATGGATTGAAATTCATTGGATATGGATGGATTGGATAATTTAAAAATATGAGGTAATTGATTTATATGGATTGATGGATAGTTTTTTATCCATCCATTAGAATCCATATCCAAACTCATTCAATTGCCACCCCTACTTATATTTATGTCCAGGTAACTTAAGTGACATATATTTTCATTGGTTTTCTTGATAGCAACTTATATTTCATATATTTAATAACATTTCTTCAATAAGCGTTGTTAAATGTGTTATCTTTAACAACAGTTATTGAAGAAAACGATGTTAAATGTGTTATATTTAATATCGCTTATTGAAGCAAGCACTGTTATACTTCATATATTTAACGTCACTTTTTTCAATAAGCGCGGTTAAAAGTGTTATCTTTAACAACGCTTATTGAAGATAACGTTGTTAAAGGTCTTCATATATTTAACAGCATTTCTTAAATAAGCGTTATTAAACGCTTGTTTTAGTGAGTGTAAATCTTTTCAAATTCAAAAACAAAACCTCACACAATAATACATATAACTCAATTTATTATTTCTCTTACATTTATTCTTCTCCATAAGTTACATTTTTTTCTCTTTTGTTTTTAGTTTCTCTCTTCAAGCACGTTATCGATTTTTGGTTTTTCTCTTCAAGCATAAGGTAAATCGTTATCTTATTTTAGCTCATTTATTTCTTTCTTCACTAATAGTGTGATCTTTATTTGTTGTGAAGTTATGCAGCTATGATGTTCTAGGTTTTTGACTAGGGTGAACATTGGGGGAGAAAGAATGAATAATATAATTTGCGTATGATCTCATTACTCATATGTTATTTTAAAATATTGGAATCTGTTAAGGTTGAATATAGTTGAAGTCGTTGGTGATTTAACAAATCTATTGTAAATGTAGTGGAGTTGGACATGCTTGTCATATGTTTGATAGAATGTTTGTGAGAGATATTGTCTTATTTAGAAAGTAGACATTTAACAGTGTTTGCTTCAGTAACAGCTGTTAAACGTCTACATTCTACAAAGCTACAAAAAAACGTTATTGAATATAACCTTATGTACTACTGCCCTCACATAGAAAGCGCCACAAAAGCACTGTTAAATGACAATTTTAAAGGCTATTGTTTTGCTATTCTGGCGTAGTGTCCTTCCATCCCTACAACTCTACGTTAACTCTAAAATATGATATAATTGTCAAATTCTAATAAGTTAACTCTTAAAGAATTAATTATATGGGGTAAAATAAAATTTGAAACCAAAAGATTGTCAATGAATGAGAAACTTGTGCGAAATTGCCATCCGCTTGGTATAAACACATGATCAAATACATATTTTCTAACCCTCATAATAACTTTATCGAGAAAGCTAAGTAGTGTTGATTTTCTCTTCATCCTTATATATAGGACCAAGATTTTAACATTGTGAGGCTAAAGTGGTATTTTTAATTGCACTTCATAAGTGTAATTAGGCTACAATATTACAGTTTTAGAACTCTTCCCAATACCCTTATAACAAATTTTCATTACAAATTTACAGTACAATAATTCACAATGATATTTTAATTTTACTATTTAAAGTACAAATTAGTGTACCAAATTATACTTTTTTGAAGTTTTTTGTTTTAAATAGAAAAATAATTATTGAAGAGTAGAAACTCAAATGGAATCAAACCACCGGTATAAATATATTCTCTAGATCAAATCATATCAAATTTAATTCTTTAATCTAATCGAAGGAAATCAAAATACATAAATTTATTGTGTCAAAACAGCATCGTGAATCCTCTACAATAACTACGACCCTGGACTATACACATGCATATACCGATAGTATATAAGTTTTATACATTATATCTATTATTTATAGAGTTTAAAATCTATGCACTGACAGTGTAAAGTTTTTTACACAGTCAGCACATTATCCACTCTTTATTTATAAACTTTTTGTTTGAAAGTCAATACTATCAAACATATGAATGGTTGAGATTTGATGACAGTGTAAAATCACTTACACTGTCAGTGTATACATATTAAATCTTTATTTATATTTAATCATTATTGACTCTTCAAAAAAATAATTCAAATGATGAGGAATGATATAATAACTATATATAATTTTTCACGTTAATAATACATATATAGTATAGTCATCATATATTCCTATACCTTTTTCAATCTGATATATTCTTAACCTTTATATAGAAAACGGGCCAACACCCTAGAACCCAAATAGTATAAAATACAACAACGTTACCATCATATGCATAAATAAGGTGAAAGGTTAGGTGACTGAATGAAAATATTCTGTATCACTTTTTTGTGTTATTAGTTATTACCCCTTTCACATGGATGAAAAAAGTTATATCCTAAAGAATGATAACTCGTTTATTAATGAGAGTTAATTTTTAACGAGCAAATTATTTTTAATTAATCACAAAGTAAATCCTACATAGTAGTGGATGTGGCACATTTAGTAGTAAAACATATATCCATTATCCATAAAATAATATATGAGATATAATTTGAGACAATAAATAATTGTTTGTAGTAACCTATTTCATTGGCCAACTATACTTGAGAAGCCAATTAAGTCACGTCACTTTGTCATTTATCCTTACTTATTTACTAGTAATAGCATGCACATCTTTACAAATTAAAGTAGAGGGTCCCCTCTGAGCAAAGGGTACCCTTGAATTATTATTTTATCTTGTAATACTGATTCTAACCACATTACAAGACAGTAATGAAGTGAACCATCACATCCATCATATCTTTCTTAAGGGTTTGAAGGAAACAGTAGCAACAATGTCACATGAAAGCATAGGTCATGCAGGAGACATCATAAGAAAGCTAAAATGTTGCATAATGGCAAATTCATTTACCCATTGGACATAGAGTAGCAGAAACTATGCACTCTTTAAGAAAAAAATATCAAATAAATAAGGGCAATGAAACAAATGATACCATTCATCTAGAATATCAGAGATCGACTTATATCTTATCCCATATATTATTATGTGTCAACGAAAATATGATATATTAATTAAATTTTATTATTATTATTGTTTTTGTTTTATTATTATTGAAGTAGAATATTGTATGAGTCAAGGTCTAGGACAGTAGATAAATGTTCATGAAAAATGTGTCTCACTACACTATATTAATTCCATGAGTGAAATGTAAATTTAATCTTTGACATTGAACAATTCAGAAATCTGTTTTTTTATATTGCAACATGACTAACACACACTAATATGAGAGGCCAAGGTAATTTCATTACTTTAAGTCAAAGATCAAATCAGCATTTCTATATATATTATCACTTATTAGAGTCCAAATTGACCTATAATATGAATTTCATGCAGCAAAATGTTGTTGTAATAGCAATTTTACTAAAGCACATTTGAATTTACTTCATATTAATATAGTTTTATTGTCCGAATATATCTGGCTTTTTCTTGTTTACATACTTGAGTTTTGATTCTAGCACGTACACAAATCAGCATTTCTATCTCGTCGTTGTTAGCATAGGAATAATAATTGATAGAAAACCATAGAGATGGTCTTTTTTTTAACCACATGCTATATTTTCATAGATGAAATTTTATTTAAAAAGAGTAATCGTTGGATTCTTAAAATATATTATCATATGAAATATCATATTATCTACTATTGAATTATATAAACATGACTAAAATGGAATACAATTTTTTTAAATATATATTAAATTAGTGATGAGAGAATCCATCGTTAATCTTTTTCACTTGAGTTTTCGGAGAGGAAAGAAAGTAAAAATGTATGAGTTCAAACATTTTTTCCTTCCTTAACTTTATTGAATGCAATCATAGTATGTAAGAAAATTCTTTCCCTTCCTCTTTCATTCTTATCTCATTTTTATTTTGGTATTACCAAAAGTATTTTTATTTTATTTTTAAATAATAAATTAATCTCTTTTAAGGTGTGTAATTCTCAATCACAATCAGTGTCTTCCCCTTCCTCTTTCATTCTTATCCCACTCATTCATGTACCCATTCACTTTTTACCTCAATCAAACACACCCTTACCAAAGACTAGAGGGAAAAATAAAAGAGATAAAAATTTGTTTGATTTGTAAAAACGTTTTCTATTTTAATTGCTGTTTTATTAAAGTTTGCAAAATCTCACTTTATTTTCATTTTTTAATGACCAAATCAACATGTTATTATTTTTACGGTTTTATAAAAAAATATAATTGAAAACATAATGAAAATAAAGTGATATTTATACTATTTTTAATAAAAACTAAAAATAGAAGGAAAAGTGCTCACTAATCAAATACATCCCAAAGTTTCAATTGCATTTTGTTGGATATTCTCACATTGGATCAAAATGAGTGAAAATTTTATAACTAGAAAAAACTTGTGAGGTTGGAGGTTTCTAATTGTGGACAGGTATAACAAGTGGCATTTCAACCGATGGTTCATTCAAGATATTAATGATTTAAGGATGAGTGAATCAGTAAGTATGTTGAGGCGGAGATTTTCTAATATTTTTGTATATTCAAGTGTGAAATCTCAGATTATATAGTATTTTTGTATATTTAAGTATGAAATCTCATGTTATAAGTAAAAAAGTTATGAAACTATTATTTTATAGTTTTGATCGTGTCTTATGGCAAATCTTCATTTTTCTCGTAACAATGCCTGTAATTAACAAAGTAAGCCATAGTAAACGTATTCAACACATTGAGTCCCACAGGAAAGAACAATGAGAGAACTTAGATTCTTTTCCTCTCTTATATTACTTTATGTGTTTATTATAGGCAGTCTATAAACTTATGAATGACATATTCTCTTGCTTGTGTTACTCTAATTTTTCTAAATGACAAAGTTTTAATGCACCTTGCCTTCTCATTTTATTAATGTAATGAGACAAAGGTCCTATCCTACTTGGATCCATATCCCTTCTTAGTTAACCAAACTTCTTTAGTTATTTGTCTTTGTCTATTTTCATATTGTTACCTCTCTTCAACCTTCTTGTACATGATCTTGTATTATTATATTCTAAGCCATGAGCATCTCCATCACTTTTATTTTTGTCAGTCACTTTTTACTTTATTCCCATACACAAAAATAGAACAATAATAGATAGATACTATACTATACTATACCCATAAATATAAAAATTAAGTTAAACTTAAAAAGGAGAAGGATGAGAAAAGTTAATAAAATAATGCATTGACTTCATGATTAAGCACATGGCATTGGAATTAAAAATGAACTTGGCATAAATAATGCACTCCACCCTTTCAGAACCCAAGTTTGTTTTCCACTAAAAATTAGACACATGCACAAAACATTGACATTATCTAAATCTTTATTTCATGGGCTTGTTTATAAATTGAACTTCATGGTTTTAAAACATTGTGTAGATTTTTTTAGGCCTCAATTTTTTACTGCACTTTTTGAACACTTCAAATATAAGGTACAAGGCTGAAAGCAATCATCTGATATACAAATATATAATCCTACACAATAGGGCTTGAAATAAGCTGAACCGAGTCGAATCAGAGCTCAACTTGATAAGAATTTGCTCAGCTCGAAACTCAACTCGAGTTTGATATGAGTTATTTTTTAGCTTGACTTCGGTTCAGTTAAAGTTCACGAACTGTTAGGCTTAGCTCAACTTCGACTTGTTTATTTAACGAGCTCAATTTCCTGCTCAAATTAGGCTCATTTTGTTCATGAATCAAGTTTATTAAGCTAAATAATGAGTCAAATTTCAAATGAATATCGAGTTAGTTCCATTGATTGCCAACCTTACTACACAATATTCTTCTATGTGGCTTGTGTTAATAAAATGAAATGTGGTCTAATATTGAAGAACAAGGGCAATGTAGTATGTCATCACTAATTGAAAGTTCCCAAACCATAATTAATGAGTGTGAGACATGGTCTCAAGATTTACTAGGGTCACCATCTTCATGTTTGGAAGAGGAAGACAAAGATGATTCATGGATGCAGAAGATGCATGGTATTCTTCTAGTGCAACAATGTTTGATGGTGGTGAAGAAGTTTCACATGTTACATTCACAAACTAATATTTTGGAGACCTATAATGGCAGAACAAAATGGTGGTGAAAAACTTAAGGGGTGGATTTATACACATATTTCAACATATAATAAGACAGATAAACCCTTAGTCCCATTATCATATATCATGTAAATAAGTTATTGATTTCTAATTTTTTCTAATCAATTTATTATGGTTTTTTTGACCTTTTAGAAATTGGATTAATTTTTATTTGATATATTCTTTTTATAAGGACTTTTAATGGTTTCCTTTATATATGTTCTAACCACCTAAGGGGCGACTCTACCATTTCTATTACAATAGATTTAATACGACTTTCTCCCTAATGCATTCATTTTTTATCTAGTGTGTCTTCTTATCCAACGACCACAACAATATTCTCATTCACATTATATTGAGCCTATTCTATTGTTGACATTTTCACCGCTGGTACTCACTCCCACATAATATTACAGTTTGTAGTCGTGTTGTAAAATTTTCCCTTTAAGCTTCAATTGTTATCTTACTATCACATATGAAATCTGAAACATTCCCTCATTTCATTCATCCTCTTGAATCATATGATTTATATTTTCTTCAAAGTTCTTTATTGTGTTGAATGATTGATCTAAAATATTTAGATCTAATGACTTAAGATATGGTATGAAATGTTATGTCTCAAATTTTGAATTTTACAATAGAATTTATCCATCCTTTAAACTTACATTCTATTTACTCTTATTTCAACATGTATTAAAATATAAAATATTTATAAGTTTTCCATAGTTGTTGTTACTTGTTAAGATACTTTTAAGTTTTGTTTTCTTCTGATTATTATGCCTTTATTTCAGTGAGGAAATTGGTTTTGTTTGGTTTGGTGGGCTTGTTAACGTTATATTATGGGATTATTGTGCATTTTTTTTACTAATCACAATCTCTAGGTGATATGGATGTTACTTGTGTAGTCAATAACAAAAATCACAACTTCAATGTTACAGTCATATGGTTTAGTTCCATCAGTGAGAGTCTCTTGAAAATCCTTCAAACAGTGCCATACTTCCTTAATTATCTATTCCTTTTGAAATTGCAGATATCTATCATTGGACATTTGAAGTTTATTTTCCATGCAGATTTTTTATTGAAGAGTGCAGCTACACACTTCTTTTTACATTGTTTCTTATTGTGCTCCATCATATATACCTTTTCTATTTTTAAATCATATTTTAGAGAGTTTGAGATAAGTTCCAATATATATAAATCATATGGTATACAAACACCATGAAGTGTCCAATGATCCAAACTGAAGTTAAATAATTATTTAAATGTAGATTCCTATGGTTAGGTGATTGATTCAAGATATATTCAAACATGAATTAAATTACATTAAGAAATGAACAACTACATTATGTTGGTTAGTTAAAAGAATTGCATCATAATACAGTCATTTAAAGAGCCACATAAACATTCACATAGTTTTCAAAGTAACAGTTCCAGACTGAAGCAGCAAACAGAACATCAGGTGTAAACATCCAATCACACCTTCCATTGCTCAAATTCTTCAGAGCTTAATAAGAAAGAGCTGGCATTTCGGTGTCCACCGCCTCCAAATTCCTAAAAGAACAGTTGGTATTAGGTACAACTACAACTGTAACTAATATACAACAACAACTAAGCCTTAGTATCAGTAAGTGGAGTCGGTTACATGGATCCTATGATAATAAAAGTCATATATACAATCGAATCAACAATTTGATAAATGAACAACCTGAGAAATGGGTGCTGTATCTTCTTTGTCTACACTCCTCAGACTTATTTTTAGTCTCTGGTCATTTTCAAGCTCTGGTACTTTATATACAATAGCACCGATACCCCTGAAAGTGGAAATTTGTCCAGAACAAAGATATGATATCAATGAGAAAACAGTAAACTGTTCATAGATTATTGGTCAAGTGCAAGATATGAGATATACAAAAACATATAAACAAGTTTCAAATCCCCAAGTTAAGAATCGACCGGAGCGGAAATTCATGTTTGAGTTCCACCGGTAAGAGTCCCTTAAAAATCTTGCAAGCAGTTGTGCATACTTTCTTACTTACCTCTTCCTTTAGAAATTCTAGGGATCTATACATGGACATTTGAAGTTTATTTTCCAAGTGGGTTTTTAACTGAAGAGGAATGTTAACAACACACTCCTTTGTACACTATTTCATATTGGGACATACTGCAATTTTTCCTATTTCTAAACTATACTTTAGAGAGAGTTTGAGATACGACCCAATAAGAAAGAGTGTGCATTAATGTGTGTTGCTAGCATTCCTCTTAATTGAATATACTCTGATAAGAAGAACTTCAATTCAAAGCATACCAATATCAGGCTCTGAGCAATGCAGTTATTATCGATATTTGGAGTTTTTACCTCAAGTTCAGTTTCTGGCTTTTAGTTGCTAACTGATGTCCCAATTCACTCCTTAACTCTGAAAGAGTAGCATCTGCATCAACAGCCTACAAATACAAATGGTTGAAAGCATCAAGAATTCAATTGTTCTATCCTTTTGATCAAGAAAAGGTGTAAAACACAAGAAAGATTCGATGTATGCATGCATGTAGGAGAAGTAAGTCTACATAATTTTATATTCATTCATAGGGAGGAAATGAAAAGGTACAAACTTACAATACTATAATACAAAATTACAAATTATTTAGATGTGGGCATTAAGTTTGAAACAATGCCAAACTTGAAAAACTATGCAATCATGTGAAATAACTATGGATGTGTGGCTGTAAAAATTTACACTGCAAAAGCAAGACATGAATGAGAAATTAAAAGAAGGAAAAAACAAGCGTACCAGACAATGACCATATGCACCCTTCCCAAGGGCAACTTCATATGACTTGCTGAGACAGTCATCAATTAATTTTTGCTTGTGCGACAAGCTCACCATGCCTTGACTAATAACAGAATCCAAATCTAAAGAAAGCAACTGCCATAGTTCATAAAATTACTAGTTATTTCGAGTATCTTAATCTACTTGATCGAAGTAACAAAATTGTAGCACATAAATAAGTCAGTCAGCTCATTAGTTACATTGATATTGCCTTCACCCATATGACTGTAGGTGAATGTAACAGTAATAAGAGGCTTCCATTTCAATTACCTATTCCTAACTCCACTCTTCTTTCTTTCATCACCTACCGATAATTAGCTATCTCCCTTGGGCATTTCACAAGTTAATAACCGCTGCATATTTGGTTTCCATTATAAGTAATTATTAAAGTTATTTATAACAAATTAACAACTCAGAAAAACATTCGGAAACAACATTACTATCTTCCGGAGAAAATAAAAGTGCAAAACTTACATGCACTAATATTTCAAATTTTCAATCAAAGCACATAGCTAGACTATTACCTGGTCAAACAAGGAAGGGTTTTTCCGGGCATCAAACTCAATCTTCAAATCCTTCAAACCACTGCTAAAAGCTTTGCTGTTGTGGAGTCTCCACCTCCAAAGGTCTCCATCTTCAATGTGCCGAAAAAGTTGTCGGGCACGCTCAAATTCATCTAGCACCAGTTGGTGGTTAACACCAGCATTGACCTCAGGATTCAAGAGCTTATCTTTGAAGTAATCAAAAGCAATAGTAGCCCCACTCCTCTCCATGTCAATGACTTTATCCACATTCTCACCCGCTAAAGTCTCATTGCCTAGCATCTCAAGTGCAGTTTTATGATGGTCCAAAATGATTACTCTATATACAAGAAAACAGACTCAGTTGATAGTTGATATAACCAAATATAATTTGATTCTATAATTGAGAACAAGCTTGACGCACATCAGCACCAAGCTCAGCTCCTCACCTCAATTTGTGTGAAGTGGTAAAATCAGATTTTTAGCACATATATAGAGATACACACCAAAAGCTACAATTTCATCAATTGCCAGCATTTAGCATAAGAACAGAACATGATCAACAAGATGTTCTATTATGTTCTAAGGTTCCACGTGTGTTATTGCTCGAATTGCCTTAACTACCAGCCGAGGGATGAGTCCTCGTAGAACTCTCTCTTCCCCACTTGCAAAAGGATCTCCAAGATGGGGAAGTCTCACTATTACTGTATTAACAATTTCATGTATACAATTGTTCCTAATCCTCTTAACACTCTTAACCTTCTCCTGAAAACATTTCCGGCCAAACTCTATAATAGAGAAAGTAATTGAGTCACACATGTATGCCTAATGTGGTATGAATTATTTTGTGAGTAAAAAAATATTTTTGATATGGATGCAATCTGATGCGGCCCAATGTGGTTGCGTTCGGTCCAATGCGGTTGCATTGCAACCCGTCCGTTGCGATCGCATCGTTGTGATTCGATGTTACACCATAATTATGATGTGATGCGGTTGCGGCAGCCACCGCAACTGCAATATTGCAGCAGCCTGATGCGGTCTGCAATTTGAAACACTTACATACATGGTATGCGATACTAGTCCAGAATAACAGCTCTATGTAATTTGTCATTTTTTTACATTATTATTACATGAGTTTCTTTATGACGAATCTGATATGTAACACGCGATATGCCAAATTCGGTACAAGGTTCGAAGGCTAAACTAGGGAACCCATCTAACTGTGAGCCTAAGTTTTCATTATTTCTGTCATATTACAACGTGGAATCAATATCATGTCCAATACTTAACAAATAAATCACATGTTTTTTTCTTCAGTCCCATTTTGATACATAACACTGCCCAAGTAAAATGGGAGGGAAAAGGAGTACCTTTGAACATGGGAAGAAATTTCCTGAACAAAACCAGAAGGACCCACGAAATCTAGAAGATAAAGATCAGTAATTTGATGCAGAGGAAGATCTTGCGCTCTGAAAAACAAGAAAAAACGAAGCATATATTAGTGGGTTATTGTGAAAGTGAGGTAAGAGAAGAAAAAGGGTGAAAGATGAGGTGACCACCGTAGAGGGCGATAAACGGTGTTGGGAAAGAATAGAGGTGATAGAGAAATGGCTTTGAAGTAAAGGTGGGCGGCGAGTGCAGCAAACGCGCCGTCGGGACAAGGATAGTGGTAGAGTATTGCAGCACAACCGTTGTTCTTCATGTTCATGGCGCGTGTCTGTCTATTATTTAAGGATGAAATGAAACACAAACCTAGCGAAGCTACACTTAAATCTTATGTTCTAGGATTTTGACTCAAGAGGGATTGTTAGCACGAAGTTATTCAGATATACAAATGTGGAATTAAAACACATTTAATATGGGTAAACATTTATACATATTTACATCATCATTCATTTGTTTGAAACTTTTACTTTATAGTATATAGATGGTAAAATGGGCTAAGTCTGCGTGCCGACCTGCATACTCTACAAATTTTTGCAGACACGAAATACAAAAGTACTTTTGCCTATTTCGTCCGGCCCGTTTGCCATCAATGCTCACATGCATTTTTATTCGGCAATGTGGGTGACTCGCGTACTTGATGTAATAAAAAAAAATTCCAATAAATTATGATAGAATGTGATTTAATGTATTAAAAAAATTGTATTATAGTATGTTTTGTTTAACTTCATATAAAATATCAAAGTTTTTTTAAATAAAAAAAAATCTCTTTAACTACTTTATTTAATTTTTTTTTCCTATCTTATGGTATTAGTTTTATCTTTTTATATTTATTATGGATGTCTTGGTCTGTCCGCATGCCTGCTAGCTCATTTTAAAACAGACAAAGCATACTATTTTGTCCATTAAGACAATGTGAGCATGTTTGCCCGCTTAAAATATTGTGGGTGTTTACGGGCACAGACGATGTAACACCGCAAATTTTACGATTTTGAATTATAAGATTTTATTAATATTTTTATTAATTATATATTTGAATTCTTGGAATTTTCGGTAAAGAATTAGATGAAACTCTAGTTGAGTTTTAGTCTTGTAATTTTATTTCCTATTTTGTGGTAAATTTTGGTAATTTTCGGAGACAGTCGGTTCTGAACCACTGTCGGGGCCGAATCTCACCCGGTACGGCTCAAAAAGTCAGTTCTGAACCACTGTCGGGGCCGAATCTCACCGTTGGCTTCGTAATTTCATTTCGAGTCAATATAGACCCTGAGTACACTCATACCAATTTTCTAAATATTTTTCACTCGGAATGCCGAAATTCTAATCAGATATTAGAATCGGACGATTTATAATACCCGATCGAGTATTGGCCGATAATACTCGGGAAAGTTTATCGCTCGTGTCCGCGAAGTGGTCATTTTGCATTGAGATGTGAAATTTGACTTTCATAAAGCAAATCTTACATCACTTTCACTCATATCTCATGAAATCATCATTAGCCACCCTAGGAGATTTTTCATCATTGCCTAGGGGGAAATCTGATTTTCTTCTCTCATTAAATACTCCACACTTCACACTTCACTCTCACACTCTCTCATTTTCAAACTTGCAGGGAGAAGGTGAATCTTTTCTCTCATTTTCACTTGTTTCTTCCATCTTCAATCATTGATCTCTCAACATTCAACCAATGGATGTTGATGAGATTTAAGTATGTTGTTCATGAGTATGTCAAGAACATATTCAACCGTTGAAATTTTCTAAAACGCTTTCTAACTTATTTTCTCCTCAAAACTGAAAATGGTGATGTTCTTGAACTTATGAAAATATTTTGTTGAAA
>NW_017720579.1:0-1371 GCF_001865875.1 Lupinus angustifolius | reverse complement strand
TAACTTGGGTTTTAAGAAACCCAAGATTTTTATGTTTGAATGGCTTTTGAATATATATGATTGTTGATGAAATGTGTTGAATATTTTGTATTAATGTTGTTAGGAACTTTTTTGGGTGCAGGTGTATGAAAAACCATGTTTAAATGTGTTTCGGTTGTCGAAAAGGGCAAAAGTTGGTATTCTGTCCAAGTCCCTGTCGCTTGGGCGAGAATTTATTGCCTGGGCGAGCACAGTCTCGCTTGGGCGAGGACTGGGCGAGGGGAAGTTTTGGTTCTGGAACTCCCTCGCCCGGGGGACAAAGTCTCGCTTGGGTGAGAAAACCCAGGATTTTGATGAAATTATGGAATTCTCTCGCCCAGGCGAGCAAAGGCTTCGCTCGGGCGAAAACGAAAACGAAAAAAAAACCAGGATTTTAATGAGTTTATGGAACTCTCTCGCTTGGGTGAGAGATGTCTCGCTTGGGCGATCGTACATTCGCTTGGGCGAGGAAGACTTAAGTTTAATTGAGATTTAAAGATGAATTGTCGCTTGGGCGAGAGGGCCTCGCTTGAGCGAGAGATGCCAATTTTAAAATGGTATTGTGGATTGAATTTTCACTTGAGTGAAGGGTCCTCGCTTGGGCGAGAGACAATAATTGTGTTTGACTATTTGGATTGATTGGTTGAGTATGTAATAACCCTAGTATGGGTATGTGATATAAACTACTTTGGTAAACGCCGTAATCGAATTAAAAAGTAAAGTATTCAAGGTGTTGGAATTAAATAGTCAAACTCGGTAATTAATTTTAAAGAAAGTATTTCGAGAAGGATGTATACCACGGAGCGAGATCGTCTGACCGTAAGTGGCTTGCTCTGGGACCGTCCAGGGTGATTCAGCGATAGTCGTAGTGGTAGGGACGTTACCCTTTGAGTTATGATGTGAATTAGGACACTGCCCAGAAAGGAACCCGGGATACCATGTAGCGAGATCGGCTGACCGTAAGAGGCTTGGTCTGGGACCGTCCAGGGTATTCAGCGATGGTCGTAGTGGTCGGATGTATTTCCTTTGTATTACGTGTTAACGTAAGATCGGGACCCACAAGAAGCATTCCTGAGGGAGATGACTTAAGGTGGGCCGAGCATGGTAAATAATGATTAAAAGATTTAATCATCTAACTGCGGTTAGTGTTCATATGCATATGGTTAATAATGGAGTAGTGGAGAGGAAATTGACGGGATGACTTATAGCACCGTGATGTTGAGAGGGACGGTGTTGTTGGACGGTGATTCGTCAACAATGTCTTAAGGGAGAGTCTAGGTGAGGTGAGTCCCTTGTATTCCTAGAGAGGACATCCTCCTAGATCGGACAGTTCTCACAGGCCAAACTAGACGA
>NW_017720578.1:0-13876 GCF_001865875.1 Lupinus angustifolius | reverse complement strand
ATATGTTATTTCGGGTGCGTACAAAGTGGCTTGGTATGGGACCTGTACTCTTGATTTATTTCCGACTAGGTTATTGGGAGGATATTGGTGTAAGGTGGATGATCATGACATAACATGCATATATTGCACTTGTGGAAGTGGATTCCCACCTTTGAGTTACAAACATCATGCATCATTATTAACATTATGCACATATTATTAATTATAGTTATGATATTTGTTTATGAAATGTATGTTGATACCTTATGGTTTATGTTGATAAACGGTGAGTTATGATGTTGGTTATAGATAATATATGTGTATGTTACTATTTGAGGTTATGATCCCCACTTATGTGTCATTTAATTATAGTCATGACATCTTGTCGATGAATGATAAATTGATAAATGGTGAATTATGATATTGATGGGAATAAGTGTTGTTTACATTACATACGTTGATTAGATAATTGTTTATGAGAAAAATTGATGAGTTTGTTTCTATTACTCATGTGGATTGAATAATTGTTTACGAGAACAACTGATGAGTTATAATGTGATATGTTTTATATATATGAACTGTTTTTCATATCTGAGTGTAATATTCTGAGTAAGTCCACGCCGTCAATGAATTTATGTTCATTAGATGTCTTACTCTCTCTATTTCTCTTCTTTTCTATTGCTTGCTTTTCGGACGTGTGCTCGTCAGGTAGACAGCTTTGCTCGGATTTGGAGCTACCCGTCCGTGATGTTCTAGGAGGGGCATGAGGAATTGAGGAAGAGGCAGTACCCTAGCTTTGGAGTTAGCCACTAGGAGTTGCTTATCATTTTGTGACTTTTGAAACACTGACGGCTTCAGTTTGTTCATGTCTTTGTTTAGTGTCTGTTGGCGATGATTAATATTTTCGCCCCTTCTTGTTGGATATGTATATTAAGTACTTATGATCTTTTATATCTATGAAGATGTATATTCAGGAAATGTTGTATTATTTCAGTTACCGCTAGGTAACCAGTTTTGATTTCCGCATTATATGTTACTTAAAGTGATGTCCCAGAAAAGAAAGATTTTTAAAAGGAAACAATTTTACATCATCAATTAAAAAAAAAAAATTTACCAATTTTTCCTCAGTGTTTTTGAGAAGTATTTTTCGGGGCATTACAGGCGAAACGAGAAAGACAACCCATTTTGCCATCTCTATCGGTTTATATGTATATATAATTTCTCTTTGATAATTCATATTATATTAAATATAAATAATAAAAATACTAACTAAATTGTACTGTGGAGTGCATTGTTACCGGTGAAAATAGGTCAAACTTTATCTTAAATAGATCGAGTCTATATAACATGTAGAACCTTATGCCTAGCTTGTTTAAAAACATGTTTAAAAGTCTAGTATGTTAATCTATTTAAATGGCTATTATATATTATGATATTGAAATATATCATTATGTCTAGATTTAAATAAGCTAATATACATACTTTTAATTAGGTTCGTCTAATACTACCAATAAAATTATATTTTTCTATATATTTTAAAACTAAAATTACGTATATAATAATATTACTTATATTAGAATAATATAATATAAATGTTATTATATAACTAAATTTATAGGGATTCACTTACTCCATTAATTTTATGGACATCTAATCGATTAGATCTATTCACTAATTCAAACCATTGCATTTCCCTAGAATTGAAGGCTAGGACGAGGACTTTTGAAGTAAGTGGATCATTCCTCTAACTAAATAGGTTAGTCTTTTAAATTTAATAAATATTTTAAATGATCTGAAGTCTCGCATGTTAAAGTAAATACACTTTTAAAAAGCTCAAGTCTCACTCGTTCAAGAAAAAAACCTAATATATTATAGGTCAGTTAATAATCCTATTTCTATCTTATTGATATCAACTTTTTTGAAATTGAAAAGAGGATAAGAAATAATGTATCCCATTTTTTTGTTTTCCGAGTATTTGCCCTAAGTAACAAATATAAGGGTTTGAACATCATCCATATAAAATTTATAAACCATATTTTACTTTATCCAGTCCACTCATATCCCATCCATTCCATTTGTTTTTTAAATTGTAATGCAAATCACTCTTAAAAAATCACAGTTTTCTAAAATTATCTAACAAGAATTATTGAAATTATTTTTTTATAAAAAGAAACCACTTTTTTAAAAAGCATCTGTTTACAATATCACCTTTTCACATTTCCCCCCTTATGTCACCTTTTCCAAAATCACTTATTCAAAAAATCACTTATTCCAAAATATCGTTTACAAAAACCCTTCCCAAAATTACCTTTTCAAGAATTTTTTTCAACTTGTAGAAGTTAGAAATTCTCCCTCTAGTATGTTATTTGACTTCAATTTGGGGCTTATTACGTTTCATCCATTCACCAATTCATATTTATTTGTTGGTAATACCTTTTATTCTCTATGAGCAGTGAAACTGGTGGTGGATAAAATTAGAAATAGACCAAGAGGGTTGGATTTTCTTAGTTATGATACTGAAGAGGAATCTCATAAGAGTATAAGACTATTGAGGGAATGCATGCAAATGTACTTATTGCTAGTGTAATCTATTGTAGGTGTATAAATATTAATTACACCTACTAAAGGAATTCTTTATCTGGAATCACAATCTTGGTTGCTAGCTTGTCATCCATTCTTATCGCTAAAGAATTTGTCATGATAGTATACAGAATATAATATAGAGGGGGTTACAAAGAAATATGATGTTCTAATTATTTAATTTAAATAGAGGTAGTAACATATTTTTCTATTGAATTATTAACGGGAAACATAATTTTTAGAAGTCACCCCAAAGTTTCACTCTAGTAAACACTTCACAACACAGGAGTAGCAGAAGAGGTTGTTTTGTTACATTAAAAAAAGAGGATGGAGTATCTCCCGGTGTGAGGAGATAATTTCTCTCCTTACACCAGTTAGGCAATGACACATGATTATTTTTTACTTATTCTAAAAATAAAATAAAAAAATAAAAAGTAAAGTATTACAAATGTCTATTAATGAATAGGTGTGAGGAGATAACTTCTCTCCTCACATAAACATTTAGTTGGATCTAGGAATGGTTTATGTACACAATCTTACCTCACATATGGAGAGACTGTTTATATGACTTGAACTGACATCATGATCACTAAACAATAACATTAATATTGTGCCAAATTGTTATCTAGTCAAAAAATAATATTTAGGTACAGAAGAAAATCTAGATATACAAGTTGCTAAGCTGGCTCACAGCACATGACACTGAGAATTGTACCCTGGCATATCATCTGACCTATAGAGAGGTTAAAGACTAAGCAACTGCAGATTTGATTGCTGGTTGACCCAATTCTGTGTCCCTATTTGTTAACTGTAAAATGCCACCAATCCTTTAATTATTGGGCAGTTTTTTCATGGGGAAAAATAAAAGAAACTCCAAATGGATAGTGGAAAAAGAATTAGAAATCAGGTGCATGTCAGCTATTTTCACCACTATTTCACTATTTTCTTCTTCTGACGAAGAATGAAACCGAAACTGAAGCCTTATCCACTGGGCCGCCCTTCAAGGCTTCGAACACACAAGCTTGCCTTATCCACTGGGCCGCCTCTACAAGCAGACACGAGCTCGTTGTCCTTCCCTCTCTTCCAAAGAGGCAACTAAAGAATTTGCATCTCTTTCAGCTAAGCATCTCTTATATGGAACAAATCCCCTTTGGGATACTTTTCCTTCTACATGACGAGATTTTTGATATTGAGAATCAACAGCATCCAAAATCTTGCATTGATTCTCCATACCACTAACTGATTCTGCATTAGAACCAGTGCAAGAACTTCCCTCCTCTCCTGTTACTTTAACTCCATCAGGATTTGTATGACAATTACTATTACACAATCCCAGTGATAAATGAATATCTACTTGCTCCGATAACCATGCTCCGCAAAGATTTTGATACTCAACATTACCCACTTCATCAGAATTACTAGTAATTGACTTATTATTTTCCTCCTCATCTACATTCATTGACTTCTGATTGCCTACCATAGAGACAGTTCTTCCAAAAAGTTTGATACAAGTAACACGTGGCATTTCGGCAGATTCTTCTTTGAGACATTCAGTTTCCTTGGAACTCAACTCAGATTTCTGGAATACACCATGAAATTTGAAAGTTATTAAACCTAACCATACAAATTATTTTAGATGCTAAATCATAGAATATCATGAAATTTATCATACCACAGACAAGAGTAGCTTTGAACTGGTGGATAGAGGGACTGAAGCTAGAGATCCTTTCGCTTCCTCCTCCGATGAATTGGATATCATGCACTCGTTTTCCTTATCAACAGGTGACAAGCTGAGTGGGTGAATATCAGTGGTGCAAGAATTCGGTGAAACGCATCTGTTGGTCTGGTCCAGAAATGATTGCTCAAATGCATCTGAGCCAAAGGCGGATAGAACAGAGGTTGGGGATTGAGTGACTTTCTCTGCAATTAACAGGTTTGAAGGTGGAGATATTCCTGATTCACTCGGTATGAAGTGTTCTTTCGAAGAGTTGACTGATTTACGGGGATATGGATGAAGGGGTTTCCTCTTCGGACGAGGAGGAGGTATGTCAATTGGCTGTTTTGAAGTTTCAGCATTGCCATCAGATTCCCGCACAATCTGAAACCAATAGGAGAGAATGATGCTGAGAATAGAGAATTGTACCTATATGTCTTCAAATTTAGTAATCCTCTTAGTTTCAAATGATTGAAATCCTTTCATTTCTGGCACGGGGAATTATCTACTAAAATGTTAAAAAGTAAAAAATAACCTTAGAGAAAAACTTCTGAGCATGGCTTCGAATCTGAACAGCAGTTTTGGTACCTATATGCTCTGCATGAAATAAGAATACTTCATCTGATTTTAAGACATTTGAATTTTCAGATTACTTCATTAAATCATGACGTTGAATGTACCTTCAATTTGACGCCAGCCACGACCATACAATTTCAATGCTTCAAGGAACTTTTGATGCTCTTCCTCTGTCCACTTCTCTCTTTGCTTGGAAATGGTATATGGTTTTCTAACCTGTCGAAAATTGAGATAAGTTTGGAAAAACATAAGTAAAATTAGACAGAGAATAATTTCTTCAGCCATATGGATTATGGAATGTAAAGAAACCTTGGGAGTGTGATTGTTTCCAGCAGAAGTTACATCCCGCGATTGGGAAACATTCTCAGATTTTGTTGCACCATTGGAATGGCTGCTACTACCCGAGCGAGAGTTGTTTGACTTCGAGCCTTCGATTTGGTCCTACATTCAATAGTATCAGATGGATCAATGACTATCTTCCAAGTAAAAAAAGAACAAGGAAAAACAATATATTT
Organism: Lupinus angustifolius; assembly: GCF_001865875.1. NCBI lineage: Eukaryota > Viridiplantae > Streptophyta > Magnoliopsida > Fabales > Fabaceae > Lupinus > Lupinus angustifolius. The sequence goes on along the minus strand of NW_017720578.1, from coordinate 8,512 downwards.
CATCATGAAAGAAATTGATGCTCACTAGAGAATATATTTCAGTTCCTAAGGGACATTTTTTCTTAGTCAATGGACGAGTTCATATTGAATTCCTTGTATTCTATCAAAAAGGGGGGAAGTCTCTGGAAAGAGAAAACCATATGAAACATGAAACCTGCTTTGAACCAAGCAGAAACATAATATGTGGAGCATGTGAATAGTTGTCATCCATTTCAAACACACATGCTATACCATGGAATCATGCACACATAAAACAACACAGATATCCATTTATGTTGCAGTAAAAACATGTCAATTTTATCATGTACTATTTAATGCAACATAAATGATCAACTAATGCTGATAAAGCTCATTGTCATAACATTCTACCATTTTTTGTTTTGTTTAACTCCAGCCCAAAATTTGAATATTGAACAGTGTTCAGGGGAAGTCAAAAGAAGCATCAATTATCTATACCAGATGACAAGAATGAGAGCTTGGAAAATTAAATGGTAAGGTTTTTTTGCTTCCTACTTTTTTTAGTACAAACTTTGTGACCCAATTTAGTAACATAAATTAAGAGTTTTGTGTTATTACTTGAGTTACTTTTGTACAATTATTTTTTCACTATGGTGTCCCATCCTTTTTCTGGAATCAAACAGACTCATTTTCTAAAACAGAACACTAACATTGAAGATCATAAGAACTAACCTTACTTCCCTATTTCTAATGATTTAACACTTTATGCTATGCAAAGAAAAGAATAAAACTTCAAAGTGGATATTCCAAAAAAAGGCCCAGTTTGAAAGTGCTCCTTGTAATACCTGCATATCCATTGGAGCAAAATCAGAGCCAGTCCTTGTAACACCCTAAGCTTCACAGGGACCAACTCCAACAGCAGTCTACAGAATCAAGCCATACCCAAAAACAAAAAGCTAAATATTATATATCCGCAAAAAAGTTTAAAGTTGGCTATAAAAAAAATGGTAAACTTTATACATCGGCAAAAAAACTTTAATCACACTAGGCGAAGTCCGCTATAAAAAAAAGTAAATTTTAAGGCAAATAAAAAAATAATATTACATAGCATTGTTCACAATATCTACAATTATTATTCTTCCCCAGATACTATAAAAATAATAAAAAAGGAGAGAGTAAACTCAGTTGCCATTTTCACAAATCGGATCATTCAGATTCTCAATGTTAAAGACACAAACTGAAAATAAAAATGATCGAAATAAATAAATACCTTGGATTTTGATATTTGGATTTTCAAGTAAAAATGTAAACTTTAAAGGAAAATTAAGATTTTCCGAGAAAATAAGCGAAACCCAGATGTGGAATTCGAAGATAAAAAGGAAAAAGTATAAGGGAAGAAGTGGGTGAGCAGAGAAGGGAAGATCATAAGAAAATGGAAGTTATAAATAAATAAAAAGTGAAAATAAAAAATATAAAAATAAACTAAAAAGCATAGAGCGACACGTAATATTGAATTAAATATTTGTGAATAAAGTTAAAAATAAAAAATAAAAAATCGGTAGAGGATTCCAGAAGGCATTATGGTCTTGTGGCTGAGAATGCTCTACGCTGTGGACACGTGGCACATGTTTATGAACTCTTCTATTTAATCTATTTTTTTGTAAAATAAAATAAATTGATGAAAAAATGTGGTGCTGGAGATTTTATTGTTGAAGGAACTAATAGTTGAGAAGATAATTGAGTAGATTTTTATTAAAGTATAAGATATTTCTGTTTGTTTTGTAGTGTGGCCTTTTGACTTATTGTAATTATCATTTTTGTTTATTTTCTCTCTAGCTAAGATTTGGGTATAAGATTCTTTCCAAAAAAAACTTGAATTTTAGTGCAAATTATTGTTTTTAATAAAATCAGATAAAAAAAATGCTATTTTAAAATTTGTTGAGGGAGAAAAAGGTTATTAATTTTATTAAAGAATAATTTCTTAAAGTATGAAAAATTGGAAAGTGAAAATCATTTTAATAATATTTTTATATGGACATAACTTAAGAGATCAAAACTCAAATTTCGTGCATCTAGAACTTAACTATTTTCCTCTTATACCAACATACATGTCTAATGCAAACTTTTGTCTAAATCAAATTAAATAATCGATTTAATATATATACACTGACAATGTAAGTGTTTTTTATAATATTAGTAAATCATCTTTTACTCATATGTTAATTATTATTGACTCTTAAATAGAAATAATATGAATCAAGAGTGTATGAAAGTAGTATAAAAATGTCTATACTATGAATAATTTACATTGACTCTTAAATAATTTACTAATGTTATTATTATTCAACTAGCAGTATACCCGTGCACTTGCATGAGTTGCTTCTTTGTTTACGCATAATGCACAAATAATGTACATATATTTTATAACGTCAATAAGTCATGTATTGAACGATTATATTTTTTGCTTTCATAATAATTATTTTAAAAGTCATATATAGAATCTTGTACAATTAGGTGTTAGAGGGGAAAAACTTTATTTTGATAATGCAAATAAAACTAAATCGTAAACTAAACTACATAAAATAGAAATAATATCTTGAGTTATTCTCTATTATATTTTATTTTTAGTATCATATTGTTTTTATCTATATTTTTCTCGTTTGAAAATATGTGTAACAAAATGAATATTTGGTAATTTTTATAACGTTGAATTTCTTAATCGTTACATAATTATGAGGAAGGTAGAAAAAATGTTAATGTGACAAAAATTAAAATAAATGACTCGATGACAAAATGTTAGAAAAGTCTTACACGTGAGTTCGTGAAAATTAAATTGTGTTAAATTTTCAACTTCAAATGTGTATAAAATCTTCCTTTTGTAAATTATTTAATTGTGATCATTTTTCGACAATATATAGTTTATCTAAATTATTATCCCTTATGTGTAGTAGAACATTAAAGTACTAATAATTAAGTAAGTTATGACCTATTTAATTGTGATAAATGTGTTTTGTACCATACTGTGAAAATCGGTTCGGACCGGCTGGACCGGGAACCAGCCACCATACCAGTCTGAGCCACATGTTGGATTGTGTATGCTTTGGAACCGGTGAGAACCGGTTTGACTCGGGTGGGTTAAGTTAAAACCGATGACTCGGCTGGTTCTTGGTTCAACCAACGAGTCAGTTTTTGTTTATAAATGTGAAACTCATAATGACGTCATTTTGAGTGGGTTTTTGTATTAAAAAAAATAAAATTATGTCATTTTGTGCAGTATATTTTAAAAAAAACCAAAACGATATCATTTTGGATTAAAATAATTTTAAACTCTGAAGAATGGCATATAGGTATGGCCACCATGCCCAAACCTCCATAGTTATAGACCTCTATTGCATCTGTTGTCATTGTTGCCTCTGTTGTTCTTGCTATCTATTGCTGCTTCTTTTCTTCGTCACTGGTTATGTCCTTCGCCGTTGCCTCTGTCACCATAGCTACCTACAATTGTAAGTAAAACTATATGTGCATAACGATTTTTGGTTTTGTTGTCTCTCACATAAACAATATTAATATATTAGACATAAATATAAAATACACCTTATAACTATATAACAATTGTAGTAATATGTTAGAAACTTAAAATTATTGTACAATTATTATTTTACTATTGACATTGAAATGTTTGACATTGGACACTTATTTGGCAAAAGTTACTTGTGTGACATGCATTTTTTACAATATGATGTTAGTTATTAATATTATTACGAATTTATTAATGAAAAGTTAAAAACCGAGTTAACTGGTTCAACCAATGACTCACCGGCCCAACCGGTGACTCATTGTCCCAATAACCTGACCGAATTGATGACTGATATGAGTTTAATAACATTGATTTTGTATTGCTCTTGTTTTCTATCTTTAGAAGTTCATATCCCTTTTTACTCGTGTTATTACTAATTCTTTAGATTGTAATCAAATAATTGTATAAGTTGTATCCAATTTAGTCATGGTAACCCAGTTCTAGACAACATATATTTTCTAACTTCAAAAATTCGTCCTAAAATAATTTTGCAATGCTTCTTTCTGTTATAAGTAAAGATAAATTTATTGACTCCCTATGGTTTGATAAGGATTAATATTTTGATATTGTACCTAAGCTTTGATTAAAGCCTAAACTCTAATGGTTATTATTGCAATGTTAATCATTGTTTTTATTTTGGATTTTGTTTATTATTTTAGATTGATGCATTCATATGCTTGCAGTATTAACATTGATTTTTGAGGGTATATGTACAATATTAACATGTATATATGCATTTGTATAAGTATTGATTTGTTGAAAATATGATTATAGAAAATATTTGATTATAAAATAACTCAATAAATAAAATTCTAATTGTATTAGATAATATCTCACCTTTATATTCTCTATATAAAATTATAAATATAAGGACTTCTTTTTAATAATAGTTAGGGTTTATTTCTCTTAAGTCCAAATAAATAATGTAAAATGTGTAGTAGTTATTGAGTAGTTAATGTTAATTGTTGAATTCGTTAAACAGTCAAAGTATCAATTTTTAATTGCTAGGAAAATTGATTATTCGAAATAAATTGGAGTTAATTGATTTCTCAAGTGAATTCCAAAGTATCAATGGCAGAAAACAAAAGATTCGAATTTGAACGGATAATCGTAAATTTCATAAAATCAATTCCTAAATGATTGTGATATATAAAATTTGATTGAAGGTAATGTAACTCATAAATTTGCAATTTAAAGTAAAAAAACTCAAATCATACAATGAAGTTCTTAATTTCATGGAAACATTACAAACACAGTTTATCAATTAAGGAATGAATAAATCGATTCATTCCTTAATAAATTTCATGGAAACATTACAATAATTTATGCATAATTGTAGCTGAATAATAAATATATGAAGTAATATAAGGGAATATTCTAATCAAATTTCACCAATAATCTTAATCTTAATTATTATCATTATTATCCTAATCAAATTTCCTCACATTATCTCTTTTTATTATTATATTCTTTACATTTCAAATTATCTTATCTCTTTTTTTATTAATTAAAAAAGACATATTATTTTATAATATGAGGAAAATAAATGACTTTTGAAACTCAAAATTTATTTAATGTAAATAGCATATTCTTTAGATAGCTATCACAAATATATGATGTTTAATTTAGTCTTTTTATCAGCTCCTTCAATTCATATACAGAAGATAGTAGACATGTAAATATTGTAAATTCATTTGTTGTGAAAAACAGAATAAAATTGAATATTTTAATAAGAAATACACACAAACCATAGTTTTTGAGGGTTTGATCATTGTGAATGATGAAATCCTTGAAAAGTAGACACTAGCGAATATGGTTATTTGAAGAACACATATGCAAAATAATGAAATTAATAAGAACACATCTACAAAATAAACAACCCATTGAAATAATAAACAACAAAAACCAAAGGAAAAAATAAGATTTTCTCTACAAAATAAACAAAAAAATCAATTAAAAGATCTAAAAAATAAGAACATGTCTAAAAAATAAGAAATGACTACACGTCTTTTTGTGATGATAACAAAGTAAATTCGATGAATGAAACATTAGATTATAGATATGAGAGAGAAGAAAAGAGAAATATGAAACGACAATGGGAGAGAAGAAGATGAAGATATGAAAGAATAATAGATAAGTAGAAGTAAGTCAGATGTGAAAATGGATATAGTTTAAAATGTTTAACGTCATTGGCAAACCATTGATGGTGATTAAAATATGAATATTGAATGTATAACATAAGTCATTGATGAGAAAATCATTGATATTTGATTAGCAAATCATGTATGATGATTAAAAGAAATGTATAAGGAATACATAAGCTTTTTGGAGGAAAAAATTTCATTGAGGTGATGACACATGTTTTAGTGATGTGGCAATGAGTTTTTTTTGTTAAGTAGTAAATAGATTACCATCCTTTCTTTACAATAGTTAAGATTTTTCTATCAGCTAGAAATAGAAATGACAAAAATGTTTGTACCATAAGTATCCATAAAAAATAATATGATACCTAGATTTTGAATATTCATATTCATAAATTTATTTTTAATTAAATATATATTATATTTTTTATTGCTTTAAGATTATATAAAATATATTTTATTATGAATTTTAGTAATTAAATTATAATGACATATTTTATCATATATGTTGTCATTTACGTAATAGTAATTTATTCATATATTGTTTGTTACAAAATATATAATTAAATTTAAAAATCAATTGGGTAGTTAGATATTGTCATCTAGACAAGTATCCGTAAATAAGTAATATTTTTACTTGCTCCACCCTATTGTTATCTCCAACTAGGAAAGTGAAATGATTTTATTAGTGTTATTATTATTATTATTATTTTAAAGAAGAATATATTATTGATAAGATAAATGAGTTTAGAGAATAACCCCTCTCAAATAATAAAAAGTGAGTTTAGAGAATAATCCTTCTCAAATAAAAAGTGAGTTTTGATTGGTTGTCTCACACGCTTCAGAGTATTGATCATAGGATGCAAGAAAATGAATTTGGTACGGAGAAAATTTCTCTGCCACTAAACCCTAAAGAACATTCCATGTATGATCTAATTACTTGGAAATGTTTGGATGAACATACCCTTGTACACTCAATTTTATCCTACCTAATTTCATAGTCTCCTTACGGGAAGCACATATCAATTGATTCACAGTTTTTGATGAATTATGAAAGTTTTCCTTGAAAGGTGACCACTTAATGTGATGAGACTCTATTCTTATTAATGGGCCTAACCCATTGTAGTTAATCTTTGGATTGTAAACTTGTCTTGTTCATATCATACATGTCATGTTATATTTCAATCACCTAATTTTGTTTTCCCTATAGGGTTAGTCAAGATGATATTCATAGTAGGATAAACATACATGATCGACCTAAAAGATCATCCTTTTTCCTGTATTTAGGAGTCGAGTATTGCATAAGGAAATGCTGATATGCTGAAGAGGAGACAAGACCATTTTGAATAAGGAAAATATTTCTTAACTTCTTATGAGTTTGAACTACTTAGACAAGTTCTTATGTTTTACTTTGATTAACTCCAAACACCAAGTTCTAAAATCCTCCTTTTAGTGTATGTCCTAAAATGGTAGAATGATAATCACTTATATTTATTACTAAACAATACTACATCCACAAGAGACTAGGTTGTCACACCCTAATCTTGGCTACTCTAATATTGAAGTAGTAATGAATATAAGATCTTAAGAAAAGTATGCTTAACTTTGAAAATAAACTAAGTAGTACAACTACTTCTTAGTTTATTTGTTAAGTGTTTGAGACAAGTAATTTTTATAACTTGAAATCATTTTTTAGGTGATCAATCTAAAAAGAGCATTAAGAATTTCTCAAACAAATAAAATTAACCCAGGCACCAACTTCAATGACTAAAATTCAAACTTTAGAATAAAAGAAGAAGTAGAAATACATAACCATATTCAAAAGAAATTGTTATGAGCATGAGCCATCCATCCAAGGATTGGATGCTTTGAGTTCTAAATGAGACTACAAAATTGATTTTTGCATCTCATTTGCCTTATCCTTTTCTCCTCTTGAATTATAAACTAAAATTATAATACTTACTTAAACAAAGCTCCAATGAACTAAGAACAAGAAGAGAGAACTTCAGGGAAGAAGAATTTCAAGGCAAGATTGTAACACCACAAATTTTACGATTTTGAATTATAAGATTTTATTAATATTGTTATTAATTATATTTTCAACAATGAATTTCTGGGAATTTTCGGCAAATAATTACACGAAACTCTAGTTGAGTGTTAGTCATGATTTTCGGAGACAGTCGGTTTCGGACCACTGTCGGGGTCGAATCTCACCCGGTACGGCTCAAAAAGTGTTGAGTTCCGTAACTTGGAATCGAATTCCGATTACGCTGTTGGCTTCGTAATTTCATTTCGAGTCCATATAGACCCTGAGTACACCCATACCTATTTTCTAAATATTTTTCACCCGGAATGCCGAAATCCGAAATTCTAATCGGATATTAAAAGCGGGTGATTTATAATACCCGATCGAGTATTGGCCGATAATACTCGAGCATGTTTATCTCACGTGCCCGCGACGTGGTTATTTCGCATTGGGATGTGAAATTTGCTTTTCCATAAAGCAAACCTCACATCACTTTCTCAAATATCTCATGAGATCATCATTAACCACCCTAGGAGATTTTTTGATGATTGCCTAGAGGGAAATCGTTTTCCCTTCTCTCCTTAAACCCTCATACTTCACACTTCACTCTCACACTCTTTCATTTTCAAGGAGAAGGTAAATCCTCTCTTCATCTTTTCTCTAATTTCTCATTTGCTTCTTCCATCTTCAATCCTTGATCTCTCAACATTCAACCAATGGATGTTGATGAGATTTAAGTATGTTGTTCATGAGCATGTCAAGAACATATTCAACCGTTGAAATTTTCTAAAACGCTTTCTAACTCATTTT
>NW_017720577.1:0-2228 GCF_001865875.1 Lupinus angustifolius | reverse complement strand
ATTTCTATTTGTTTTTAGCCTTAAACCATGGCTTGGAACAAGTCGGAGAGAAATAGAAACTTTTGTTAAAAAGGATGTTAAGGTTTATGAGTACAATGAATTCCTCATAAAACTCTTAAAGGATACTTTGAATAACTTACTTTAAAATGGTAAGATTATCAAAGAACGTTTAAATCGGAATATGTAGTTTTACTAAAAGTCGTACCTTTAAAAGGGATGGAAATCGTGAACGAACTTTCGATGAAAAAGGATGGTCAAGGTTGGACCGGATGGATGAAAGGGATGTATGATTTTAAGTATTTTGGTAACGATTTTAGAATTATCAGCAACTAACGGATTTTTATTGTGCTAGTTACGAAGATTTCGGTGTTCGAACCTTGAAACCAAACCATCCTTAGCTGACGAGTTAAAGCACTCATCATTAAGGTGAGAGAGAACACATCGTGACATAGTGGTGTCCGAATATGACACCGGATCTCCTAAACCATCTCAAAGGTTTTGGAGTTAACTTGGGTTTTAAGAAACCCAAGATTTTGTATGTTTGAATATATATGATTGTTGATGAAATGTGTTGAATATTGGACATGAATGTTGTTGGGAACTTTTCTGTATGCAGGTGTTTGAAAAACCATGTTTAAATGTGTCCCGGTTGTCGAAAAGGGCAAAATTGGTATTCTGTCCAAGTCCCTGTCGCTTGGGCGAGCACAGTCTCGCTTGGGCGAGGACTGGGCGAGGGGAAGTTTTGGTTCTGGAACTCCCTTGCCTGGGCGCCAGAATCTCGCTTGGGCGAGGAAGCCTCGCTTGGGCGAGAACGCCCAGGATTTTAATGAGCCTCTGGAACTCTGTCGCTTGGGCGAGAGATGTCTCGCTTGAGCGAGGAGAGGCCTCGCTTGGGCGATAGTACCTTCGCCTAGGCGAGGAAAACTTCAGTTTATTTGAGATTTAAAGATGAATTGTCGCTTGAGCGACTAGTCCCTACTTTGGCGAGGGACAGTGTGGAAAGATTGAAATGAAATGATGTAGTGAACAATGTGATGAACCCGGGTAGAGTGTGTTGTGATATAAATGTTGTGGAATGAGATCATGGCTTAGATGAGAAGCATGACTCCACAAAAGTATGAAAGCATTGTTTGTGTTTATGCCTTGTTGGGCAAGTATCCGACTAAAGGTCGTGAACTTGGGGGGACCCTAGTAAGGATACATGATATCACAGAACAACGATCGACCGTAAGAGGCTGGAATTATATTTTCGAAAATGAATTTCTGGGAATTTTCGGTAAAGAATTAGACGAAACTCTAGTTGAGTGTTAGTCTTGTAATTATATTTCCAATTTGGTGGTAAATGTTCATGATTTTGGAGACAGTCGGTTTCGGACCGCTGTCGGGGCCGAATCTCACCCGATACGGCTCAGAAAGTGGTTTATAAGTTCCAAACTCGGAATCGAATTCTGATTGCTCCGTTGGCTTCGAAATTTCATTTCGAGTCAATATAGACCCTGAGTACACCCATACCTATTTTCTAAATATTTTTCACTCGGAATGCCGAAATCCAAAACTCTAATAAGATATTACAATTGGGCGATTTATAATACCCGATCGAGTATTGGCCGATAATACTCGGGCATGTTTATCGCACTTGTCCGTGATGTGGTTATTTCACGTTGGGATGTGAAATTTGCTTTTCCATAAGGCAAACCTCACATCACTCAATCTTATGAGATCATCATTAGCCATCATAGGAGATTTTTTGATGATTGCCTAGAGGGAAATCTGATTTCCCTTCTCTCCTTAAACCTTCACACTTCACACTTCACTCTCACACTTCACTCTCACACTTCACTCTCACACTCTTTCATTTTCAAAGAGAAGGTAAATCCTCTCTTCATCTTTTCCTCTCATTTCTCATTTGCTTCTTCCATCTTCAATCCTTGATCTCTAAACATTCAACCAATGGATGTTGATGAGATTTAAGTATGTTGTTCATAAACATGTCAATAACATATTCAACCGTTGAAATTTTCTAAAACGCTTTCTAACTCATTTTCACCTCAAAACCGAAAATGGTGGTGTTCTTGAACTTATGAAAATATTTTGTTGAAACAATGAACAACTTGTGTTCATGGAGTTATTATAATGTTTTATTACATGTATATTGTTGTTTTAGCCAAAGCGGATGATGATGTAATCAAAGGAACCTTTCGGAAGTGTTTTGGAAAAATGAGAATGTA
>NW_017720576.1:0-973 GCF_001865875.1 Lupinus angustifolius | reverse complement strand
CTTTTCTGGGTGCAGGTGTTTGAAAAACCATGTTTAAATGTGTTTCGGTTGTCGAAAAGGGCAAGATTAGTATTCTGTCCAAGTTCCTATCGCTTGGGCGAGCACAGTCTCGCTTGGGCGAGGGACTGGGTGAGGGGAAGTTTTGGTTCTGGAATTCCCTCGCCTGGGCGAGCAAACCTCGCTTGGGCGAGAACGCCCAAGATTTTAATGAGCCACTGGAACTCTCTCGCTTAAGCGAGAGATGTCTCGCTTGAGCGAGGAGAGGCCTCGCTTGGGCGATAGTATCTTCGTCTGGGCAAAGAAAGCAGTTTATTTGAGATTTAAAGATGAATTGTCGCTTGAGCGACTAGTCCCTGCGTTGGCGAGGGACAATGTGGAAAGATTGAAATGAAATGATGTGGTGAACAATGCGAAGACTCGGGTAGGGTGTGTCATGATATAAAAGTTGTAGAATGAGATCATGACTTAGATGAGAAGCACGACTCCACAAAAGTGTGAAAGCATTGCTTATGTTTATGCCTCATTGGGCAAGTATCTGACTTGAGGTCGTGAACTAGAGGGTACCCTAGTAAGGATACATGATATCACGGAACAACGATCGACCGACCTGGTCATGTGACCGTCCAGGATTATTCGGTGATGGGTTGTAGTGAATGAGATGTTACCTTGAGCATGTACGGTTAACGTACTATCGGATCCCACGAGAAGCATTCCTTGTCGGGAGATGGCTTAAGGATGGGCCGATCATGTGTTTGATTACCACATTTGCATTTGACTCTGACTAGGAATGCATTGCATTGTGACCATGAAGTAGTGGAGAGGAAATGACGGGACGACTTAGAGCACCGTGATGTAAGTAGGGACGACACAGATTGGACGGTGATTCGCCAACAATGTCTTGAGGGAGAGTCTGGGTGAGACGAGTCCCTTGTATTCCTGGGGAGGTACCATGTTGGATCGGACAGTTCTCACA
>NW_017720575.1:0-26726 GCF_001865875.1 Lupinus angustifolius | reverse complement strand
TCATTGTGGAAGTGAATTCCCACATGTGAGCTACAGGCATTGTATATTCCTATGTTTATGTATGTGATATGGATATGAGTAGAATGTTGATTATATTACTTGATATATTGGTAATGTTAGAATAAATGGTATGTTATGAATTTCTCCATGATGTCAATGATAAATGATGAATTATATGTTGAAATATATTTTATGTCTTTATGTCTGAGTGTGATATTCTGAGTAAGTCCACGCCGTCAATGAATTTATGTTCATTAGATGTCTTACTCTCTCTGTTGTATTGTTCTTGTTTGTGTATATTCGCTATGCAGATGTCCAACAGCAACAATCACGTTCGATATTATCACTTCACGATGTCCCCGACGGGACAATGGAATAGTAATGGGCACAGATATACATACACAGGCCCCTGCGGTCTGTCGTTGCACATGATGTGCAACGGGTCATCGATGATGATCCCTCAACTTGACACCTACATTGATGCTTCCTTCACCTTGCCGCCAAAGAGGCTGATGTCTCCAGAGATTGGATTTCGATACCCGCCAGACAGGAGTGATGGCGCTGTTCCCTCCCATGGTCATCGGACGTGGTCAGATTGTTTGGATGCTCCGTCAGAGGAGCCGGGTTCTTGGAGGAGGTCCCTGCAAGAAGGCTCCAGTTTTGAGAATGTCATCCCCTCCGAATTATGCCGCAGGGATATGGCATAATGAAGTGGAGGAAGAGGAGGAGGAGGATGAGGTCGTGGAGCTCGTAAATGTAGAGAGCTCGGTGAAGGTGATCAACCTCGTGTCTGACTCGGAAGAGGAGGAGGACACAAGTGAGGGGTCCAACATTCCTGGAATCTTTTGAGTCAGCTTGTGGGCCCGTCGATGTCCCATTTTTGTTTTGGTTGGGGGGATGTGTTTCTTTTGATTTTGTATATGTTACTGGCGATGTAGTTTCCGCCTTTATTCAGGAAATTGTGAATCAGGTTAAGTTATTATTCGATAACGATAAGTTGATTTTCCACATTCGAGTTACTTAAAGTGATGTCCCAGAAAATGAAGATTTGAAAAGGAGGCAATTTTATATAATTCATTTAAAAAAAAAATTACCCATTTTCCGCAAGATTTTTGAGAAGTATTTTTCAGGGCGTTACAACAAGATGGTGAATGATGTATGATGTCTCCTTTGATTCGAGTTAAATGCCTCATATTTATAGAAATTTCCTTGGAGCTGTTGAGCTGCTTGTTAGCACCGCTCAACAACTGACCAAACCCTTCAACATGGGTTTGGTCACTTGATCTAGCAGCTTTGTCACCTCCTTAAGCTTAACTCACCAAAGCTAGTTGTAAGCTATGGGACCATCTATGGTGAGCTACTCTGAAAAGCCTATAGTGGGCTACTTGAAGTGATGTCATTGGTGACTTCATGGTTTGCTTGATGGCTAAGTCAAGTCTGGGTGCACACCGCTTAGCACACCCGTGGCACCGCTAAGCTACTTGTTCAACAACTTTGACCGTGCTGAATGAGACGTGGCTTAGTGCTTGCTGATATGGGCAAGAGTCTGGTTCACCACTGAGCTGCTTGTTTGCACCGCTGAGTAGGTTGTTGAGCGGCTTGGGCGTGTGTCAAGCTTGTGTCTGACCGTGCTAAGCTTGAGTTCTTACCGTGTCAGGATCAGTCTGGTGCTAGGCTGAGCGGCCAAGCAGGTCCACTCAGCTGCTTGCTTGAGTAGCTTGGTCCAGGTCAGGCTGGTGTTCAGGTCAGCTTAGCGTTGCTTGGTCCATGCTCAGCTGCCTGATTGAGCACCTTGATTTTGACTTCTTTTTCTCTTTGATCATGAGTCTTTTTTTTTCTCTTTTCTTCTTATTTCTAAATCCTAAAAAACACATAAAAAATAAATACAAACACAAATATACCAGATTGTGATATTTTATACGAAAAATATTGTTTTAAGTTGGTTTTTCTCAATTATGCTTAAGATAAGTGCCATAAAAGTGTATGAAATTTAGGTATGTTTGACACTTAACAATACCTCTCTAGCATTGTCCATATTTATATATAGCATGTAGTGCATCTATGTTAAAGGGGAGTTGGTTATTTGAACAAGATCAAGATTGAGAAGGTGGCCCTCCCTTGATAGCCATAAACAACAACCACATAATAGAGAAGAAGAACCCCACCTTTTTTTCCTCACCCAATTCCAACATCCTCACCAAATAAAACTCCTATAACCCATATTGCAACCACCAAAACAGCAACCACCAAGACATCAACCCATCCTCACCATTTCCCAACTCTAGAAGTAAATCAAATAGGTTCATCTCTTTACTTTTTCTTTTTTTGTATTTTATTACACTTGTTTTTTGTCATTGTTGTGTTGGTGTTATTTGTGTAGGAATGTTGTTGAGTTTTACCTAAACCAAAATGAGGTGGCCGATAAAGGAGTTTGGAGGTGTTGTCGGAGGGGTTATGATCCCTTGTTACTGGACTATTAGGGACGAAGATCATAGACTAGTAGAGATCAACTTGGTCCGTCATCCAGCTTCGCTCGGCCAACGGAGCCGCAACCACCATCATCTCCATTCCTCCTTCACGACAGTTATGAATTTCATTTGGGGAAGATATATCTTCCCCTTCCCGTAACCCAACACTTATTTATTTCTTTTTACTTTAGTTTATTCATTTAATATATTTGTTTATTTTATTTCATGTCTATCCTTTTATTATTTATTTATTTTTGCTCATTCTTTGTTCTAGTATATATGTGACTCACTTTCATATAACCTTTTTTATATATATGTTATTTTTGTTAGTTATTGTATGTCATCCATATATATAAAAATAATTAAAAACTATATTGTCAACAAATTAATTATGGAATTTTTATAGTAAAGTTATGTTTCGAGTCGTCTCTAACTTCTCCGAAAATGGGAAGAAGGTCTACGACCAACATCATATCTAAGTTATTAATTACACATAAAAAATATGATCAAACCCTTTTTTTTACCTGAATGAATTTTATGAGATTTTTATAGTAAAGTTATGGTTCGAGTTTTCTCTAACTTCCCCAAAAATGGGAAGAAGGTCTACGACCAATACCATCTCCAAACTATTAGATTCATTGGATTAAAACATACTAAATCTTTTAAAACCCACCAAAATCAAATCGACCAAATCTATCAATACCAAATCAACATTTTCAAAATCAATAACAATCAATCAAACTAACCAACCAATTTTCGAACCAGAACTACGTAGTCTTGATTTCCCTATTGCCCCTAGGGATACGTAGGAGCAAGATAAACTCTTGTCAGACACAATTATAAAAAATAAAATATTGTTTTAACAATTAGATTTTTATTGAATTTCTTTAAGGGTATAAAAGTCCATGTTATTAGTGAGGGTACTGTTTTAATACGGGCGGACGAGGTGCTAGAATCTTTGTTTAAAGACCATATTATCTTAATTGGGCATATTAGATTTTTCTACTTTTAACCACAAAAAACGTAGTGGCGACTCCAAATCAATCAGGAGAGGTAGAAATCGAGTTCACCTCTCCCCAAGTTGTAGGGCCGGTCTTCCTACCGAAAATCGGGTTGGGATAGCTTGAAAAGTGGGAAAATAGTAGGCGAACAGTTAGGTTCAAATGAAGGCAAGAGTTTAACCCTCATGATAAAAGAGGAAGGGGAAACAAATTTTCTAACTAATGAGCGAAAATACAAGAAACCCAAAAACCACCATTAAAATCCATACTACAAAGCCTCATACCCGTATCAAACTTCATATCCATACAATGCCTTTCAATACAATACATCCTCACAATTCCCAAAACACTGCCCAGACACAAACCAAATACATATTCATCCCAAAGAAATCCATACTTTGATCCTATTCCAATATCTTATGTTGAACTCTTTGACCAACTTCAAGACCAAGGAATATTGACTCATGTGGAGGGAAAAGTTTTTGAGCCACCAAATCCTAAATGGTATGATCCTGTCGCTAGTTGTGTGTATCATTACAACATCACAGGACATTCCATAGAAAAATGTAGAGATCTCAAATACAAGGTACAAGAATTGATAGATTTTAAGTGGCTGGATTTCGGACAAGCAATAGAGAATACTAAGGGAAACTTTCTGCCCAACCGAAAAAGCCAACAAAACTGATAATGTATTTTGTTTGCAACCCCTATTGCTCTCCCCAAGGCTTCAGGTTCATAAAAAATGGGGCACCCATGTTTATCATAAATAAAAGTTTATTTTCTCATACACATTCTTTTAATAATTACATACTATTGTAGTGATCATGTAAATTATCGACTCATACCTCATTCCACAAATCTCAAAAAAAAAAAAAAAAGCCAAATTAATTCATGAATTAATATGAGATATTTGATTCAATAATTTTGAAATGGAGGATGATGCAAATGTAAGACCCAAAATGGTGTGAATCCTAAGGCAAATCTTTCTGATGACACAATGCATCTTTGAAAATCTCAAATACTATGAAGATATCTCTAGTCACCCCATTTGAGCCATAGGCTTTATGAAAGAATATGTTTTCTAAAAAAACCTACAAAATATTAATAATCTTGGGCATAGTAGTTTTTCAACAATTTTCATTGACATTCAACTACTAAATAAACACACTCTTCCTACACCACTTTCCATATCTAACCCGAAGATTGAAGACAAAAAAGAAAGTCAAATAAAAATGTTCATCGGTCAAAGTGCGAAATAACATAAAAACAAAAAGGAAAAATATACAAAAAGCCCGCTGGGAGTTCAAAAATAAAACTCTCATGCAAATTAATGGCAAATAAATATGCACTAGCAATGACCGCCAAAATGAACAATTCAAATATCTCTCAGAAAGAGTATCGCCTAAATATTAGGCCTTCACCTACCATATCACAAAATCCAACAAAATCTTAGTACTTGAATGGCATGTCAATAAAACTGTTGAAATAGGATAATGGAGAAAGGATAAAGTAGAAAGGGTTTGGGAAACACATTTTCGAGCCTTATCCTTTTTCTTGGAAATCCCTAGCCATGCCACGATACAAGCTCAAAAGATCTTGTCGAGGATTTGATTTGCCAAAGGTATACACACAAGGACAGAGAAACGCTGACATCAATAAATTTCCAAATTTTCATAGAAATATCTCATCTTTAATGCATCAGGTTAAATTTCATCCCTCATCATCACCATCATCACTCAAAATAAAAAAATCCCAATTTGCATGATCAGTGTTTTTAGTATTAATTTTTTAAGAATTGTGCACGAAAAATACATAGAACAATTGATGAACATCAAAAGAAGGGTGTCAATCCAAACTGGGCATTTTATGGAGGCTGATCTTATTTCTCGAATGAAAGTGCCAAGAAGCATATACCTGGGGCAATGCTGAAGTTGCTTATCATGGATCAGTCCAAAATCCCCCAACCAAGCAGAGGCATGATATTGTATCATTGCCTTCAAACTTCAAGGGTGACTCATGCTTTCATGCACTTATGACTGTCACTTGTGGGTGTTCAAAAATAGTTAAAATAAAAAGAAAAAGAGTGCTAGGTTGAAAACCCGTAAGGGCGACCTAAAAAAAGAGAGTGGTGCTAAGTTGAAAACATTCAACAGTGACTTAGTATCATAAAAAAAAAAAGAGAATTCCTGACAGGTACCTACACTAGGTATTCTGGGCAAAAATTAGGGAAAAGAAATAAACACCCTCAAGAGAAAATTCACTATTCATCCTCAACAATGCAAATTGGGGCAATTTATTGGATGATCATATTCTTCCAATAAATTCTTGACAAGATACTAGGGCAGTTTATTGGATGATCAAGCTCTTCCAATAAACTCTTGACAAGACACAGGGCACTTTAATTGATTCACCTATCGCAAATTGGGGAAATTCCTCGAAGGATCAAAGTCATATGAGAAAGCAATCAAATCATCAACAAATCTGTTAACTAAAGCCAGTCATAAAAAGGTTGTGAAACTGAAAAGTTTTAAGGATGTTGAAGAGTAGTTTTGAATACAAATGAACAAAAAAATTCCAAATTCATTGTTCCGAAACTCAATATGATCCACTCATTCAATAATTTTGGTTCATATACCACTTCAGCATGCAATCATAATCAAAGTTATATACCACTTCAACATACAACTATAACCAAAGTTCACATATCACTTTAACTTGCAAATATAACCAAAGTTCATAAATCACTTCAACAACATAACCAAATTTCAAACACCACTTCAACAACATAACCAAAGTTCAAACATCACTTCAACATGTAAACATAACCAAAATTCATACATCACGCATGGCATACATACATATCAATCAAGTCAAGACATACTCTTATACATACAAAGCATGCATCATTCTTGCATAACCATACCACCACAGATGGTCAATCAAATTACTTTCCACACCAAAACATTGTCGGACTCAGATGCCAAAATGTTATGACGTTGCTAGACCCAGATGCTAGAACGTTCTTAAATGAAAAACATTGTCGAACTTAGACGCCGAAATGTTATGACATTGCTAGACCCAGACGCTAGAACTTTCTTAAATGAAAAAAACTGTCGCACACAGACTCTAAAACGTTATGACGTTGCTAGACCTAGGTGCTAGAACGTTCTTAAATGAAAAAAACATTGTCGGACTAAGACGCCGAGACGTTGCTAGACCCAGACCCTAGAACGTTCTTAAGTGAAAAAACATCGTCGGACCCAGATGCCGAAATGTTATGATGTTGCTAGACCTAGACGCTAGAACGTTCTTAAAAGAAAAAAATATTGTTGGACTGAGACACCGAAATGTTATGACATTGTTAGACCTAGACGCTAGAATGTTCTTAAATGAAAAAAACATTTTCAGAATCTGACATTGAATTGTTATGACGTTGCTAGACCTATACGCTAGAATGTTCTTAAATGAAAAAAACATTGCCGGACTCAGACACCGAAATTTTAGGACGTTGCTAGACCCAGACGCTAGAACGTTCTTAACTGAAAAAACATTGCCGGACTTAGACGCCGAAATGTTATGACGTTGCTAGACCCAGAAGCTAGAACGTTCTTAAATGGAAAAAAACATTGTCAAACTCAGACACCAAATTGTTATGACGTTGCTAGACCCAGACGCTAGAACGTTGTTAAATGAAAAAAACATTGTCGGACTCAAACGCTGAAATGTTATGATGTTGCTAGACCCAGACACTAGACTGTTCTTAAATGAACAAAACATTGTCGGACTCAGACGCCAAAATGTTATAACATTGCTAGACCCAGACGCTAGAACGTTCTTAAATGAAAAAAACATTGTCAGACTCACACACCAAGACGTTGCTAGACTCAGACGCTAGAACGTTCTTAAGTGAAAAAAACATTGCCGGACTCAGAAGCCGAAATGTTATGATGTTGCTAGACCCAGAGCTAGAATGTTCTTAAAAGAAAAAACATTGTCGGACTCAAATACCAAAATGTTATGACGTTGCTAGACCCAGACGCTAGAACATTCTTAAATGAAAAAAACATTGTCAGACTCAGACACCAAATTGTTATGACGTTGCAAGAAATTCGGTCAAAAATTTAAGAAAAACTCCTCTTTTGAGGAATTTTTGGTTCCAAGGCACCTAGCCTAGTCAGGCCTGTGCTGAGCGCATGGTCCCCCACGCTAAGCGGTGGGTCAGTGGTCCAGGCTTGATTGAGTAATGAGTGCATGGTCCCCCAAGCTGGTGTCCAGGTCAGCTCAGCGGGGCTTGTTCCACACTTAGCTGCCGGGTTGAGCACCTTGATTTTGACTTTTTTGCTTTGTTGACCATGAGTCTTTTTTCTTCTTTTCTTCATTTTAAATCCTACAAAATACATAAAAAATAAATACACGTACAAATGTACAAGATTGTGATATTTTATAAAAAAATATTATTTTTAAGTTGGTTTTTCTCAATTATGCTTATGATAAGTACCATAAAAGTGTATGAATTTTAGGTATGTTTGGTACTTATCAAACTCTCCCTAACTTAAAACTTTGTTTGTCCTCAAACAAAAGGTGAGAATTATGAATAAATTAATTTGGCTAAGAATAATAATGATGATCAACATGATTTCAAATGTATAAGCATATCAACAAAATTAGTTTTCAATGAGATTTTTCATGATTTATGAATTTTTACACATAATGCTTCAAACTAGAAATCAATGCTTTTGCTTATCAAAATTGTGTAACAATTGACCGAATCAAATATTTTTCTAACCAAAAAGTGTTTATTTGCACATAAGTTCAAAGTTGGAACTTTTGAGGGAAAGTGTTTCACTCAATTTATCAAGTATTTGTTTGTAGTAATTTGAACTTGTTTTTCATCTCACCTATTCTCTTAAATTGCATAATTAATCAAAGATCACTAAGGTCTTCTTTTTTGTTGTAATGAGGCTTGGTTTGGATAATGGTTTTTCTAGATTTTCAAGGCTAAGTTTAAAATGAGAGTATTTTTGAAATTTTTTCTCAATATAATACTTTACTCTTCTTTTTTCCATTATTTTTTTCCAACCTCTTTTACTTCTTTGAACCTTGGCTTCTATTTTTCTCAATTTTTTTTGTTTCATTTTCTTTTAAGAAGCAAAGTCCACCAATTTCCCCCCAACTTGATTCTTTCAAACTATTCTTTCAAAATTTTAATGCTCTCTTACAACATTTCTCTCAATTTGGTCAAAGGGACTTATCAAATGATGTTCCTAATTTGGTTTGGACTTTTTGGCCTTTGGTTCAACTAATCAAAGAACATGCTTTGATCACTTCTTATCATTTTTATGCAATTAAGAGATTTAAAGATTCAAACAAGTCTAATTAGACAAATCAAATGTTGATTCTCACTCATGTGTTTGGATCACTCCCTTACTTGGTTTGGATTCACACTTTTTAATACAAAAATATTTGCAAAGATCTTGTTACATAAAATTGAATTTTCAATTTGCAAAAATTTTCAAGTTATGACATTATGTTACTTTTTTCACAAAAAATTAGCATACATCTCATTTTGCTCAATCAAAGCTTAATTTAAAGTATGCTTAACATTTCTAATCATGTGATCATGCTTCAAAATTTTTGTTTTAGCCATTTTCTTTTCGGTTTTGAAATTTTCTTTTTAGTTTTTGAACAAACAAATTTACTTTTTACATTTTTACACAATCTTGGACAAGAAAGATTTTTTTTTTTAAATTAAATCAAGTCTTTTCCCCTCTTTTTAAATGAAGGCTTGTCCTCAAGCCTTAATTTTTTTGGGATTTACTTGATATGATTTAGAAAAAATTGCTTAGCTTTTCTAAAAATAAAAATAAAAATATAGAATTAACATTACTAACAAAAGACACTCTATTAATGCCAACTTGCTCATGACATAAATTTAAAACATAATGGGAAATAGCATAAAGAAATGCAACATAATATGAAAGTTGAAATTTTTAGGGAAAAGAAACAACCGGAACAACTTTTTCTCATTCTTCATCATCTTCCTTTTCTTCTTCTTCACTTGTGTCTTGGGACCTCTCCTTGGGCCACTTAGTCATTGCTACAAATTATTCATAGGATCCTCCATTGAAATCACGTTTCTTCCCAAAAATACTACGCAAACTTTTGTAGATGCCCTTAAGCTAACGGTAGCATGCCTTTTGTTGCAAGTTTTGCATTTGTTGTTCCTTCATTATGGAATCTACCTTCGAACTCATGGTCCTCCCATATTCACTTGGTTGTTTTGAGTTTAAGTAACCAAATTTCTTTTTAAGCTCGGTTTGAGCTTGGGAAAGGGTTTTTTCTTTGCAATTCTTGATGACATATGCATGGTCGATTTCGGATTTGAGAGCCATCATTTCTTTGTAGGGATCAGACACATTTTGAAATTTTCACAAATCAGTGATAAAAGATGGAAGAATAATTGAAGGGATACCTTTGTTGATGCAATCACAAATAGCATTTGAGATTACTGCAACAATATCTACGAAATCTTCTATAGATGGATCTAATTAGCTTTGCTTTAGGAAGATGGATGTCCGAAACTTGTAATGAAGGCCATATGTTGGAGAGTATGAAGCTTGCCCATATTTGGGTTTTTTGAGTCATACAAAATTTGTAGATGAGCCCAAACATGTTGAGCTCCAAGTCCTCCAAACATAGACTTTTCCTAACATATTCTTCTTCATGACTTTCTTCTTCACCCAAGTCGTACAAGTCATGTCCTTCACTTGTTGGATTCCATGGGTTACCCAAGTATTCATTGATTACTTGCTTGTTGTAGAAAACTTGAATCTCATTTACCCAAGTATAACGATTTCTCCTTGTCTCACTTGATGTGATTGAGTTGGCAAAAAATTGCTGGCGAAAAATTGTTTGACCACATCCAAAGAAAACATTTTCTTTGGTTGAGCAATTTTTTGCCATCCATACTTTTCTATGATGAAAAGAAAACCTCCAAAGTCATCATCACTCAAGTTGACAATTTTTTCTAAAGTTATAACATTCTTGAGTGTGATTTCCTTGAATTTTTCCTTAGCATCATTGGAGACAAATTTGGAGTTGTTGCTCTCCCTTGAGACTTCCTTTCCTCTCCTTGATGAACTTCGGAAATTCATGATGAAGGTGAAGAGAAAACTTGAAATTTTTGAGAGAAAAAGTTTGAGTTAAGAAGAATTTTTTTTGCTTGATGCTTATGTTTCAAGAGTGGGTGTTTATATAGGATTTGGAAGTCCTTGGTCAAGGTCTTTGGTCAAGAAATTCGGTCAAAAATTTAAGAAAAACTCCTCTTTTGAAGAATTTTTGGTTCCAATGCACCTAGCCTGGTAAGACCTGCCCCCATGCGCTCAGCGGTGAGTCAGTGGTCCAGGCTTGACCGAGTAATGAGCTTTGACTACATTTTGGGCCCCTTTTTGATTTCTGAATTTTGCATATTTGGCCCTAATAACCCATTTTTGAAAATAAAAATTTTCTCTTATTCAAAAAATTATTTTCCGATCCCTAAAAAAAATTTAATTTTAAAATTAGAAAAAGGAATGAACATATTATATATATCAAAATATATTGGGTTGCCTTCCAACAAGCACTTTTTTTAATATCATTAGCTTGACATTGATTAACAATTTGTATTACTTTTACTGCCCCGATGGTCCGGATTCACTTCTCAGGATTGCATGGCTATGCTCTCTAGGGTTTATTTCTTTGTTAGCTGAAAATGTTGACTTTTCATTTTCAGCTATTTGTTTGGCCAGCTGGCCAATTTGTATTTCCATATTCCTAAGAGAAGCATCGGTGTTTTTCTGATTTGCCATGGTCATTTGCATAAACTGGTTCAAAGTATCCTCCAGTTTGATGCTTTTGTCTTGAGTTGGATGTTGATATTGATTATTTCGAGGGTAGAAGTTTTGTCTTTGAGGAGGGTTTTGTCTCCAAGGTTAATTCTTTTGAAATTAATTATTACCCCTTTGAGGGTAATTACCTTGAAAGCTTTGCCTTGGAGGATTCCCAACAAAATTTACCTCCTTATTCTAGCAGACGTTGGCATCATGGTCCTCATTGCAGTTGTCACATCTAAAAACCCGCTTCTTTGAGGTTTCCCACAATTGTTTTGGTAGATCATTAAGCTTTTGGGTCACCTCTTCTAACTGTTGTTGAAGCAATTTGTGTTGGGCCAAAACAACATCAGTTGGGTTTAGTTCAAGCATTCCACCTTGTCTGGGTGGTGGCCTTCGCTGATGTTGACTTTTCTGATCGTTTAAAGTCATGGATTCGATAATATCAATGGCTTCTTGCAGAGGTTTGGTCATTAATTGTCCGCCTGCAGTAGTATTTAGTATCTATTTATGCTACTACTGAAGTCCATTAATAAAAATATGAATATGAGTTTGCACGTCAAATCCATGGTTTGGACACTTCCTGAGCATAGATTTAAGTCTATCCCATGCTTCACATAGGCTTTCCCTAGAAGGCTGGATAAAGGTGGAGATTGCAGTTTTTAAATCCATAAATTTTCCTTGCGGAAAATATCTCGACATAAATTTTTCCTCCATTATATTCCAGTTACTTTGCATATGCTGCGAGAGATCAAGGAACCATTCTTTGGCTTTTCTGATTAATGTTAATGGGAAAAGTCTTAGAAATTGGTCTCCTCTTCAGACTCGGAGATCCCAGCAGTACCAACCAACTCATAAAATTTAGTGAGATGGTTGTACGGATCTTCGTGGTCTAATTCAGCGAAAGGGTTGGCGTACATGAGCTGTACCAACCCTGTTTTCATTTCAACCGGCCTTTGAGAGCCGGAAGGTCTCCCAATTCTTATCATGTTTCTGGGATTGAAATTGACAAATCCTCCTATGTTGCCTTGGTTCTCTGCCCTGGACTCATTATTGTCTACCATTTCTGCTCTTTTTTCTTGGAAAGTAGTTTTTGCTTTATGCGCCTTCTTTCGTGCTCTTTTCTGCTTCTTGAGAGTTTTCTCTATTTCAGGGTCAAGAGAAAATTAAAGTTGTTCATTCCTGCTCATGCACTGAAAAAAAAGTCTTCTATCTATTTTCCAAGAAGAATTAGTGAATCAATAATATGCCTTTTTAATAATTCACATTTTTGTACAAAGTAAAAAAAAGAAATAATTTGTACAAAAGAAAAATAAGTTTATGCACAATTATTTGATAAATGTCATATAAATATGAAATGTGTCAATTTGTTGAAAGATTAATACTCTCATTCCTTTTTATTTGATTAAGTAAGTGAACTCCGTTTTATTCTTTGTTTGTCATCTCGGTTTTGTTGAAATAAATTCCAACGTCGGTATAATGGTTTCAAGAATATTCCAGTTACAACTTACTTCTTTAATAATCATGTAAATAAGTCATTCTTTCTTTGCCCCATCTCGGCTTTGTTAGAATAAATTCTAACATCGGTACAATGGTATCGAAGCAATTACCTATTACATAATTATTAAGTACCATTGAATACCATCTCGGTTTTGTGGAATAAATTCTAACACCGGTTTAATGGTATTCTAATATATAAAAGTGATGAATAGTTAGTTGTTAGAAACAAATAAATAAAGAACAAAAGAATACTAAATTTAGTGACCTTTATTTATTTACTACCTTTCGAGTTCATTTTATTAACAAACCAAATTTAAGGAATGTTGGTATTAAAGAATAAATAAAATTCAGAAAGTAAATAACAATAAATAAAAGTTAGGAAGTTAGTTTCATCACTTTTGTATATTAAAAGGTGTTTTGCAACAAATAAATTTATTGATAACACTTTACTATTTTACAATTTACACCTCTTTCAAGATTTAATTGTAGTATAATATAGGGTTATGTCGAACCACAAGGAATTTCCTAATAAAATGAATCATATAAATATGTCAAAGCACAACTAATGGGTTAAACATATTTTGATGGTTTTTCGGTTTGATTTGCACATAAATAAATTAACAAGAAAAATAAACTAAGTATTCACAAATTCTTGAGGAGACAAGATCAATTTGAATAAAGAAAATAAATATGTCTTGTTCGTATCATACACGTCATGTTATATTTTAATCACCTAATTTTGTTTTCCCTATAGGGTTAGTCAAGATGATATTCATAGTAGGATAAACATACATGATCGACCTAAAAGATCATCCCTTTTCCTGTATTTAGGAGTCGAGTATTGCATAAGGAAATGCTGATGTGCTTTACACAACTCCTAACTCACAACAAAGGATTTTGAATGAGGAAAATATTTCTCAACTTCTTATGAATTTGAACTACTTAGACAAGTTCTTATAGTTTACTTTGATTAACTCCAAACACCATGTTCTAAAATCCTCCTTTTAGTGTCCTAAAATGGTATAATGATAATCACTTATATTTATTACAAAAAAATATTACGTCCATAAAGAGACTAGGTTTTCACACCCTAGTCATTGGCGACTCTAATATTGATGTAGTAATGAATATAAGATCTTAAGAAAAATATGCTTAACTTGGCAAATAAATTAAGTAGTACAACTACTTCTTAGTTTATTTGTTAAGTGTTTGAGACAAGTAATTTTATTGACTTGAAATCATTTTTTAGGTGATCAATCTAAAAAGAGCATTAAGTACTTCTCAAACAAATAAAATTAACCAAAGCACCAACTTGAATGATTAAAATCCAAACTTTTGTAAATTTCGAAGAAGTAGAAATTATATATCCTTGTTCAAAAGAAAATGTTTAGGAGCATGAGCTATCCATTCAAGGATTGGATGCTTTTGAGTTCCAAATGAGAGTACAAAATTGATTTTTGTATCTCATTTGTCTTCTCCTTTTCTCCTCTTGAATTCTAAACTAAAACTACAAAACTTACTTGAAATAAAAGCTCTAAACTAAGAAATGAAGAAAGAATTCCAAAGAGAGGTTTCTAGTGAGAGATTTCTTTCTTTCAAGTGTTTTTGATCTATTTTGGTATATCTTGCTCGAATGAAATGGTCTCCTATTTATAAGTCTCTATGCTGGACCACTGAGCTGCTTAGCTGGACTGCTAAGCAGCTGACCAAACCCTTCAGCATGGGTTTGGTCCCTTGACCAAGTAGCTTAGTCACCTCCTTGTGCATGACTCATCAAAGCTAGTTGTGGACAATGAGACCAGCTATTGTGAGCTACTTCTGAAAAGCCTATGTGGGCTACTTGAGGTGAGGTCATGGATGACTTCATGGTTTGCTTGATGGTTAAGTCAAGTCTGATTCACACCACCTAGCGCACCTGCTACACTGCTAAGCTGCTTATTCAGCAGCTTCTGACCGTGTTGACTGGGACGTGGCCTGGTGCTTGCTGGTCTGGTCAGGAGTCTAGTTCTCCGCTGAGCTGCTTGGTTGGACCGCTGAGCTACTTGTTCAACAGCTTGGACTAGTGCCAAGCTCGTGTCTGACTGTGTCAAGTTGAATTTCTGACTGTGCCAGGTCTAGTCTGGTGCTAGGCTGAGCGGCTAAGCAGGTCCGCTCAGCTGCCTGGTTGAGCAGTTTGGTCCAGGTCAAGCTGGTGTCTAGGTCAAGCTGGTGTCCAGGTCAGCTCAGCGGGGCTTGTTCTACGCTTAGCTGCTTGGTTGAGCACCTTGATTTTCTTGACTTTTTTGCTTTGTTGACCATGAGTCTTTTTTCTTCTTTTCTTCATTTTAAATCCTACAAAATACATAAAAAGAAATACACATACAAATATACAAGATTGTGATATTTTATACAAAAAGTATTATTTTTAAGTTGGTTTTTCTCAATTATGCTTAAGATAAGTACCATAAAAGTGTATGAATTTTAGGTATGTTTGGCACTTATCAATGAGCTTTATATCTGTCAATATTACCCTTCGAATCACCCTTGGTTTTAAATATCCATTTGCAATCAACGGGTTTCGCACCTTTAAGTAATTCGACAAGATCCCAAACGTCATTATCATGCATAGATTTCATCTCGTCCTTAATGACATCAATCACCTTTTGAGAGTTAGAACTTTTCATGGCTTGACAGAAGTTCAATGGATCATTCTCTATTAACTCGATGCCACCCTCATGTTCTTAAAGAAATACAATATAATCATAAAAAATTGCACTTCTTCTCTCTCTAGTGGATTTCCTTAATGACACTTCTACTTCTTGAGGTTGTTGAATTTGTTCTATAGGTACTTGAGGGAGAAACTCAGTGTTGTCTTGTTCTGAAATATTGTCATGGACAATATTCTGAATATTATATCTTATTACCAAATTTATTCATTGAATGATAATATGCACAAGAACTTTTTTACCATTAGTGATAGGTTCTTCCTCAAAGACAACATTTTTATGTTCTCTTCCTCCCATAATCAACTTCCTCAAAAAATCTTGCATTTCCCGTCTCAAAAAAAGAGTCTTGAAGTGATATCATAAAATTTGTAGCCCCGAGAGCGTTCAACATAGCCAACAAAATAGCAACTAACTGTTTTTTAGACCAGTTTTCTTTCGTGCGGTCTATAAGGTCGTGCCTCAGCTGGACAACCCCAAATGTGCAAGTGTTTTAAGCTTGATCTTTTATTAGTCCAAAGCTCATATAGGGTTTTGTTAACTACTTTACTTGGCACCCTATTAAGGATGTAAATTGTGGTCTTTAAAGCTCTCCCCCACAGAGACTCTAGCAAGGAAGAATGAATAATCATACTTCTCACCATATCCTTAAGAGTTCGGTTTAATCAGTCAATAACACCCTTCATGCTAGGTTTGTCTGACATAGTGTATTATGAAAGAATTCCACATTCTCTAAGGAAAAAACACACATAGCCTTTTCACATCATCCTTATTGTTCTTTCTTATCTTATTCTGAGAGGTCATAGCTAAGTGAGCACTTTCAGTCTTATCTCTCTGTAGTCTCTCTTCCTCTTGCACATAGTCTATCTGAGTGTTATAACTCACTTTCAATTGTCCAAAGTATGCTGGAAGCGAGATCAAAACCAAGTGCACGAGCAAGTCATCACAAAGCTCAAATTTAAGTGACTTGAGTTTTGATGCGAGATTAGACATCTCCATAATGTACTCCATTATGTTCCACTTTCCTTTATACTTCATGGAGATGAGTTTAGCCAAAAGGCTACTCGTCTCCGCCTTTTCATTTTTTTTGGTAAAATATGGTTCTATTTCTTCAAAGAACTTTCTTGCACTCTGACCCTCAGAAATAGAGCCCCGAAATACTTCTAGAATAGAGTGATTCATGATCATTATACACATTAGGTTAGAGTGTTCCAATTTCTCAATTTTAACCTCATCGAGGATTTCTATAGTAGAAATGAATTTCTCCACCTGAAGTGCCAAATCTAAATTCATGCAGTCGAGAATAATTTCTACTGTTTCCTTCCAGGCCTTAAAGTTTGTTTCATTCAGCAATGAGATGTTCTTAATTTGAGCAGAAATATTTGCAACACTAGTAAAAGAACAAAACAAATTGCAATATTCTTGCAATTAAACTCACATTCAACTTTAATACTTAAATTCCAATGATAATTGGGCACATCATAAGTTACCTAGCACAATATTAATATTGAGTCTTTGGACAAAAATATTAACTTGAAAGTGGTATACTCAATGTAGTAATCAAATATGGATAATCAATCATGTCAAACCATATGATTATCATATATTTATTGCTACAAGTATGTTTGTAATTTGGGTCAAATAGTAATCTTACTTTGGTCCGATCACCATTCGCATAAAATTCAAACATACAATTGGCTTGATATTTTATATCAATCACTAATGATACTTTGTTTGTAATGGTCAAACATTAATCATAATGCATGTCAAATAATAAATTCTTCTTTGAACTGATTTATCATTCACATACACAACTTTATAATAATCACATGTTTAGCATAACATTTGTGTATATAATCCGGCCAAATAAAATCTTCGTCTGGGCCGATCACTACTCGCATGGATATAGATATGCACTAGTATTTGACATTTATTATGAATAATTCACTGAAAATATGTCACTTTGGCGACTTCTTGTTTAATAAGTTCACTTAAAATGTCAAACAATTTTATTTTCCAAAAGAAAAACCATTTAGTTGAGTTTGATTCCACATAACCTTAATCCAAAACATATATTATCTATAACAACATATAAATTCATATATCCATTATAGCCTATTGGTAGCATTGCATCATTCTCATCACAAGGACTGTATTTCAAATTCCAGTAATGATCTTTTGAATTTTCCATAAAAAATATTATTACTATTTTATACCTGATTAAACATGGTAGAGCAAGTTGTCCAAACAAAAACAATGTTTCAACAATAACAACCACTTAATAATGCAATCAGCCACCAACCAATGCAACAAAACATAAGTGTTGTAATCATTTAAATAAACAAGTCATGTAATATATAAAACAAGATATCTTCACATAATAGACACATCACAAAATACCTAGCACAATATCAATTTCTAGTCTTTGGACAGATAAATTAAATTGTAAGTGGTACTCTCAATGTAAGGATCAAATATTAACAATTAGTTCTGTCAAACAATAGCCTTTCTTTGGACCGACTATTATTCACATGAAAAAAAAACTTTATAAATATTACATATTTATCATCACAATTATGTAATCTTACTCAAATACAAAGTAGACCGAGATTGAAAAAATAAAAATATATGCAAATCATTATCGAAATTCCAAATTGAATATAATCATGCATATCCTTAAAACATATATGTAACACTATATATACATTTTTACACATTAATATATCAAATGTATATATAATTTTAAGCATTAACCGTAACCATTATATATTAACTTTAATCAGTAATTATAGACATCATAATAACCTCAAGCTCGAAACAATTACATAAGTAAATATGTCTATTTTAATTCACAATATATACAAGGTCATGAATTCCAGATTATATATGTATAAAATAAAAAACACATCTTAGCACATATACACCTTATACATATACTTTAACAAATTGTAAAATTGTAAAGTGACAAAAGTCAATGTCCAACGATAAGGCATTAGTGCACATATAATATACATATTGCATAACAGAATCATAAAAGTTAATGCAATGTTCATGCACAAATTCTGAATATATACTTCAATATATGTTGCAAGTATTCATAATACAAATTACTCATAATTCAAATAAGCGGAAGCGGATAAAAGTTATCTTGATTATTCCTAAATACTCAATTTTCATAACCAACAGCGGAATCATAAAAATCCCCAAATTTAAAAACTAGGGTTCATAAAAAAAATTGGGAAGAAAACAACTTTAATGAAGAATCACAAAATTCAGAACCTAAAGCTCTTATACCACTTATTAGATATTTCCTGGTGATTGGTGAAATATCAATCCTAGGATCTTGAATATCATGATTCTCACACATATAAAACAAGGATGCAAAGTCATACCTGAATCCCTGAATCCATGTTCTCTGATATACTCATTTGATATACCTTTTGAGAGAGTTTTGGTATGATGGTCTTCCTCAACCAAATCAAGAATTCCTTTTGTGACTTTCGTTTTCTCTCTGATGAGGAGAGGTGAAAACTATTTTTGATTTGGTGTCTCGGGGACCATAATCGTTTCTTATGTGTTAACTTATAGGATTTCCATTATCCCCTATAGGTCAACCGTTTGGGTATCCACTCATTAAGCTCATATTTTTTATCAGTTTCAGAAGTCTTATAAGTTGTCATTAATTAGATCACTTATTTTGTAACCCAAAATAAATAGATGATATAATTATATTAAATATATGATGTCCACCTTAATTAGAAATTTAGAATTTCTAACAGTGAAATCACATAGATTAATTATCTTCTTGAAGACTTGTAGTTCAGAGTCGCCACTACATTTTATAGTTAAAATGTAGAAAAATCTTTTAAGCTCAATTACCTTGGATTTTTTGATATCCAGGTTCGGGAGTCGGTTACAAGATAGGTAAGGTATTAGCATCCTACCCGCCCGCCTTAAATGGTACCTTTCATTAAAATATATGACTCTATTATTATTATTAATATTATTAAATTTTTTGATTAATTAATTAATTGTTAAAAATAAAAAATTATTTATTTTTATTATTGTGTCTGACAAGATTGACTTTGGTCCTACGTATCCCTATTAAGGGGATCAAGGCTTACGTAGTTCTTTAGGTAGAAAAATGTTTATTGGTTGAGTGTATTTTAATTAAAGAAAATATATTTTTTTAGTCAAAAATATCTATTTTGCAAGTTTTATTTATTATTGAAAAGAGTTTTGATTTGGTTAATTTTTGCTTTTTATTTAATTAACAAATAGAGTTTAATCAATTTTAAGATTTAATCGATTGAAAAGAAACGGCGTAGCACGACCTTTCGAAGATGATCTGAGAAGAAAGAGGCCTCTAGGACGACCTTCTCTCCATCTTTGATTAATTCTCAAAATTATTTCATAAGAATTTATAATTAATATTCTTAAGTATATGTATTTGTACAAAAATAATTTTTTTATAAATGATAATTTTAATTATAGTAAAAAAGTTATAGTTATTTGGTTAGAAAAAATTTCTATTTGAACTCAAAAATAGTTTGTTGATGGTTAACTATATTAAATGATTTTTTTTTGTTATGACTATGAGTTTATAAAAAAGATTTTTGTTACCACTTTGTTAGGTTAAAAAAAGTTTGTTAATTAGTCGTTAAAAATATCATTTTGTTATTAGTTATTTATTTCATAAAAAATTTATTTATTTATTTTTATTTTTGTTATTGAATCTCTGTTTGATATGATAAAAAAAATTACATTTTTTTTTGTGAAATCAAGTTGATTTTATAATACATAAATAGAAACATTGTGCAAAAAAGGAAAAAACAAACTTGTGAGAGCTATAATCCTGTGCAGAAGAAACCAAATAAGGTTGTTGTGTGTCATGCTCACAATGGTTGGTGCTAGATGCACCAAGGGAGAGTCCACGTGGTTGTCTTCGGTTGGCTGGAGGTGAGGGTGCACGGAGGGGAGCATGCACTCATCCATACGGAATCCCTTGTTCCTAAGGGATTATGTTCCAGTGTGGCACGGTGCATTAGAAATGAGACGCGTTGTGCCGCGTGATTGGTCAGGTTTTTGGTCAACGTGGACAAGGAAATTGTCCACCAATAGGACGGTTGAGATGCACTTGGGAGACGGGAGCACATGGAGAACAATAGTCTTGCCCGCACCGGATCCCTTTCTTTAGAAATTTTTCTCTTCTTCCCACTGTTTCACGTAGCCTTCTTTTAAGCTTACACTTTGGATTTTTCAGGTGTTTACAGTGTCTTCATTGTATTTATAGTGTTGTTTCTTATGTTTACATAGGCTCTATTTATAGTGAAAATTATGTTAACAAATTTTTTATCTGATTACTTAGTTTTAGGAATCCTAACAAAACAACTTTGACCCATTCAATTATTTGTTTACTTTTTAAATTCAAATGACTTCAAAAAATATTCTTACAGGATTGCCTCCAATACGAGGATACGTGTGGGAAACCAAAAAAAAGAATATTCTTAGCATTCTCATTTAATTACCTTAATAAATTCAAAAATAATTATAAAAAACCATAAAAATAGTTTTAATTATTTTGTATTAATTTAATATCATAATTTCGAAAATACTAAATAAAAAAATAAAGTTACTTTAGATTTGAATTTTGGTTAACATAATCACTTGGATGTAGGAACCTTAACACAACATATTTATTTTTATTATTTTTAAATTTTGGTTAACCTAATTACTTATATTTAGGAACCTTAACAACGTTCATTTCACTTTCCTATTTAATATTATTTTTTAATTTTTTAATATTTTTGAAAAAATGTTTTGGTTTTTTTCTGGGCGAGACAAAAAATGGGTATTCACAACCCAATTTTCCATGAAAGAACTAAACATGTTGAAATAGACTCTCACACGGTTAGAGAATAATATGTCAATGGTATGATCAAACTAATACATGTTTCTACTCACTTACAGTTAGAAGATGCTCTCACTAAGGCTATAGGACCAAAGGAGTATGCTTCTATTCAATCCAAGCTTGGGATGCTTAATATGTACATCCCAACTTGTGGAGTATTAAGCAATAGTCAAGCAAACCACCAAGCAGATGCTGACAAAGCTGACGCAGGACCAGATCAAACAAGGCTAAGCAAGCCAAGCACAGATCAAACAGATGCAGGCCAAGGTGATGCAGGACCAGATCATCAAAGACAATTAACTAACCATGGCGTCATGAGCAACGGTGAAACCTTATGCAGCAAGAAACCTTGACTTTATCTTATAGGTTTAATTTCAGCACATGGTGTTATTGGAATTCAAGCACGTGGGGTTTATTAGAATTATTAGAAATCAGTTAGTTTAGTTAGTTATTCTATGCTTCTATAATTAGCCCTTTCAATTTATCTTGTAATTCAACTTGATCTTTGTATCTTTTCAATCAATAATATCAATTGGAGGAATTTTTTCATTACTTTCTCATCATCATTACTTTCTCATCATCATTACTTTCTCATTCTTTCCATTCTCTATTATTTATCAAGAACTAAGCATAAGTTCTTGATCATCCATCTTCATCAAAAGGTTTTTTTTCTTAATAAACTGTTCCAAAAATAGCAATGAACATTTAAAAAAACTAAGAAGAACCGTGAATAATAATGCATGATACATGTTATATGTGTTTACATATATGTAAATAAGAGTACGAAGTGAGCATAAGCAAATTCATTTCAAAATCTGAATGAGATTGAAAAGTAAAATTAAACTCGAGTTGAGTTAAGATGAATACCTAAATTTGGGTTGCATTGTTATTCATAGTTTGTTTACATATATTTTTTATTTATATGAATAAAATATCTAAACCAAAATTTAAATATGAAACATTTTCAACATCTAAAAATCACACATCGGTTTTACATGTCCCGTTAAAACTTTTTGCATACACAAAATTAAATGAAATATTTATTATTACAATTAAAAAATTAATTATCAGCTATACCTCATTATAAATTTCCATATATATTTGCTAGCGACAAGTTTAGTGCTCTTAGATTTACTTATCTTTGGTGATGTGATTGTGGCAAAATATGTGGTAGTGGATGCATAGTCTCTATTATTGGTGAGTGGGTGGATATGAATCTTTATTGGTATATGTGATCACTTTCAACCTTGTATTCTCACATTTCACTTTGAACCAATAAAGACAATGAAGTACTCCTGTTTTCATTATCCAAAATAGATAATCAATATAGAATTGTGGTGGGCCAGGTATGTTTCAATATAGAATTGTTTGCACCTCATGCAGTGTGAAACATTTGTGGGTCATATTTGTTTTGAACATTTTATATATAGAAAAAATATATTAAGAGTTTTATATATTATTATTGTATTATTTAATTTATTATTTATATTTAATTATTATTGACTCTTTATAAAATAATATAAATAAATGGTAGATAATATATTAAGTATGTATAACTTTTATACTAAGAGTACATATATATTATATTTTTATATCATAAATATAAAATAAAATTAATTTTAGTGGATAAGATCAGTTCTGAAGTCAATTCATTAGAAGCATTCTATAGTGCAATAATTTATTTTTCTTATACATGATGAAACGATACACACTAATCTTAATTAGACGTGGATATAAGTAATTGTTCTGTGTATATGACCCCTTACAAATTAACTACACATTGTGCCCGTAAATATGAATACTAATAAATCCACTAGAGGCATTGATTGATTTGAATGGATGAATATCAAAATATTAATCCGTATAGAATATGAGCAAGAATGTCTCTCATACACATAAGCATTCAGTATTGTTCAAATTATGAATTAAGATTATACAAATTATGAATTATGATTAAGCCATTATCAAATAATCATCTTCACTGTAAAAAGCCTTCTAACCTAATATGTATGCTAATAATGTGGTGGCCATACAACCTATTGAAGGGGAATAAGAGCAAATAGTATCAAATCTTATGTGCATCAACTCATTAGACAACACAAAACCAGCCACACCAACCATATGTCTCACTATGCACCAATCAATATCAACACTTCACACCACAAGGCAACAAAGGAAATTCACCGAGCAACTTACCCAATTGATCGAGGGAAAACAAAGCTTGACCGAGGAAACTACAATCATGACCGACAAAGATAGAAGCCTAACTACAAGATGCCAAAACCAGTATCGCACGCATTAGCAAGGCCAGATGCACCAAGGCCTGGTCAGCCATCAATAGTGCACCAAGGCACACACCAGGCCTTGGCCAGCAAGCACCAGACGCACCAGGGATCAACCAAACAACACCAGATGCATCAAGGCTTGGTCACCCTGCATCACATACACCAAGCCTTGGACAATTCGACTAAATCACATCAAACCTCAATCAACAAGCATCATGACTTAAGCATGATCAACATAAAGCAAAAAATTTACATGTCATTCAAGCAACTTGTTTGGCACGTGTTAAACATCCTCTCTTTTGGTTATTTTCGGTTAAATTAGTTAGGGTAGTTAAGCCTCATTCTTGCTATATAAGAGCATTAATTAGATCATTGATAATCAATCAATTTTGTATATTTCAAATTCAACATAATTCAATATAATTCAAGAGGTATTTTTCATACACTCTTAGTTTTCGGTTATCAAGTTAATCTTGAACCATTTATCATTTCCTTCTTGTCTTTCAAGAATCAAAAGGAAATTTTAAGATGGTATCAGAGCTCTACTAAGAGCTCTGCTACTTTCAGAATGTCTTCAACCACTTCCACAATACCATTCGTCTATGCTTCAATGGATCTTTCACAAGATCCCTCATCTCCATATTTCGTTCATCCTTATGATAATCCAGCAAGTGCACTGGTCTCACCAGTATTAAATGGTGAGAATTACAACCATTGGAGCATAGGAATGAAGAGAAGTCTCATATCAAAACAGAAATTGGCTCTCATTGATGGGAGCATACTTATGCCACCAAAGACAGATCCAACATACAAAGCTTGGGAAAGAGCAAATAATATGGTGATCTCATGGATCACCAGACCAGTTAGTCCATCTATTGCTCAAAGTGTTGTGTGGATGGATAAGGCATATGAAATATGGGAGGAACTTGAAGAAAGATTCTCACAAGGGAATCTTTACAGGATTGCAGAATTGCAACAATGTATTTTCAATTTTAGACAAGGAGAACTTGATATCTCCAATTACTTCACTCAGTTAAAGATACTCTGGGATGAGTTAGATAACTTTAGGCCCCTGCCTAAATGTACTTGTGAAGCAATGCCAGATACCAAGAAGTATTTCATGGAGGAAAAAGTCATTGCATTTCTCAGAGGATTAAATGACACATATGCAGGAATAAGATCCCAAATTATGATACGTGAACCTTTACCAAGTTTGAGAAAAGTATTTTCTTTGGTAATCCAACAAGAAAGACAGATTTTTGGGAATGAAACAGACACAAAGGTGATGGCAATCAGTGTTTCTTGGAAAATAGGTGGATCATCTTCAGGAAGAGGATCCAGTATGAGCAGAGGAAGAGGAAACTTCAACACATATGGAAGAGGTACCTAGAATAAACCTTCTACTACAGGAAAATTTTGCACACACTGCAAGAAGGCAGGGCATACTGTGGAAGTTTGCTACAAATTACATGGCTATCCAGTAAATTTTCCAAACATAAGAGGAGAACAAGCCAATTCAATGCAGAGTGATATGACAAATGATGACAACAGGAATTGCAGCCAACATGGAAATCATAAAGCACAACAAAACCAATCAATATTTGGCCTTAGCAAAGAACAATATCAAGGGCTCGTAAGTATGCTTCAACAAAGCCAATCTTTAGGAAAGCAGGATGAGCACTCAAAGGATCATGAGGCCATAAACATCCTATCTGCAACTTCAACACCTCAGGGTGAGGAAATTGAAGGTAATCCCAATTCCCAATATTAATAACAGATGTATGAGTTGGATATTAGACAGTGGTGCTACTGACCACATCAATTCAAACCTATCATATTTCTCTAGCTATAACAAAATCAAACCAGTTAAAGTTAAACTTCCCAATGGTAATGAAATAATTAAGCATATATCTGGAACCATACCTCTGTTTCCTGGTCTAGACATTCATAATGTCCTATATTTGCCTAGTTTTTCATATAATCTATTGTCCATACCTAAACTTACTTCTATATTGTCTTGTATTTTATCATTTGATGAACATTGTTGCATAATTAAGGAGAAGAAGACCTTGAGGATGATTGGTACAGCTAAAGTTTCAAATGGCTTATATGTACTTAAAACTGTTATTCCTTCACATGATATTAAGTACTCAAATGTTGTTTGTGCAAATATTACATCTTCAAGTTTATGGCACTATAGACTAGGACATGCATCTCAAGGATGTATGCATATTATGAAGAATAGTTTTCCTTTTGTTGTTTTTAACAAAACTCATGTTTGTGACATTTGCCATATAGCTAAACAAAAGAAGCTTGCGTTTCCTATAAGTAATACTTGTTCTATGAATTGTTTTGATTTAATACATGCTGATATTTGGGGGCCAATTTCAATCCCCTCCATTCATGGACATAGATATTTTTTTACTGTTGTTGATGATTATGCTAGATATACTTGGATCTACCTTATGCAGTCAAAGGGGGAAACCTCCAAAACTCTACAAAGATTCATAAACATGATACATAACCAATTCAACACCAACATTAAAATTGTGAGTGAAAGTGCGCATGTCAAGAGGAGCACTTTGGAAAGCTTCATCACTATGTCTTTGGTTTTGATGAGGACAACTTGTGTTTATAAGAGCTTGAAGATCATCAACAAATCAACGTGCTTAAGTCTCAAGATTGGTATTAGACTTAGACTAGTAATTAGTTTAGATTGAGTCTAAGGCTTAGGTAAACTCAATAATGTCTCATATGCATAAAACTTTAAATCATTTTATTTTTGAGATATGTCATTTATAATATGTTCATGCATCACATAAATACATGTAACATGTGCATCCTAGGCATTAACTTAGTATTTAACATGTATAAATTAAGTGCATAACGTATTTGAGTTTTGCAATTTGAAAATACACTTGGAAATATGTCGTTAATCGATTAAGGTATGGTTTAATCGATTAACATAAGTTTTTGAAAAGCTGTTGAAAC
>NW_017720574.1:0-549 GCF_001865875.1 Lupinus angustifolius | reverse complement strand
AAAAGTGTTGTAACTTTGAGAATCTCAAGGTGTCTTACCACCAACGAGATTGTGTTGTATCTTCATTAGCTTAGAGATCTTGATAGAAATAATAGGTTCTTGGCTAGGGCTACACCGCAAGAAAGGTTTTCTTGGGCGGTAGGAAGGGAGTCAAACCAAGGGATAAGGTTCTTTAGTTTCAAGAAAGAGTCTAAGTGTTGTAATTGGAAGAATTGCTTGTAAAACGTTATTTCAATTATAGTGAAGAAAAATCTCCCAGATCAGCCGGGAGGCCTGGATGTAGTTTGCAAGTGGACACGCAAATGAACCAGGATAAAAACCTTGTTGCAGGCTTTTTCTTTCCCTCCCTCTTTTTATTGCTTTAATCGATTATGTTGTATAGTTGTTTTAATTATAATATTCTATTTCTATACTATACTGTTGTAACTCTGATATATTTGTTAGCTCTGTATATTTGCTTCGATCTTAGTTGATTGTCGTGCAAGAAACCAAAATCTGTTTGTGTAATCTGAGCTATTTTAATCGATTAAGTTGATTGCGTTAATCGAT
>NW_017720573.1:0-395 GCF_001865875.1 Lupinus angustifolius | reverse complement strand
AAGCAATTTACTCATATCGTGAATCATTTAGTTGCTCTAGATAAATCTTTTGCCAGAGGAGAATTAACTAATAAAGTTTTACGTTGTCTTGACAGGAAATGGCAACCGAAAGTGACTGCAATCGTGGAATCCAAAGATTTAGACTCTATGCCTCTAGCTACATCGTTTGGAAAGCTTCAAGAGCACAAAATCGAATTAGTTCGCTTGACGATGCATGAGGATTCGGACCGGAAGAAGAAGAGCATCACATTGAAGGCTACGACCTCCAAAACAAAAGAAGACAAAGATGATGATGAATCTGACTCCGATCTGGATGATGAAACAATGGGTCTCCTTGTTCGAAAATTCAGTAAATTCATAAAAAGAAAAGGAGGATTTAAAAAGTTTCAGAAGAA
>NW_017720572.1:0-297 GCF_001865875.1 Lupinus angustifolius | reverse complement strand
TACTAACAGAAAAGGACCCAATATCAATTGGGTACCTGAGAAAAGCAAGTGATCTTTTTCCAGGTATGTCTTCGAACACAAGGGCAAAAATCGTACCTAGACAGTGGGTGTTCGAGACACATGACAGGTGACAGATCAAACTTTCTGGATCTTTCACTTAAAGGTAAATGATACGTCACGTACGGAGACAACAACAAGGGAAAGATTCTTGGTACTGGAACAGTTGGTAACTCATCCCAGACTCTTATTGAAAATGTTCTTTATGTTGAAGGATTAGAACATAATCTCTTGAGCATA
>NW_017720571.1:0-275 GCF_001865875.1 Lupinus angustifolius | reverse complement strand
CTCTTGAGCATAAGCCAACTCTGTGACAAAGGTAACCGTGTATCTTTTGATTCTGATTGTTGTATTATTCGTGACATTTTATCTAATAATGTTAAATTTGTTGGTCATTGTATAAATTATATTTACATGGTTAATTTGGATGATGTGACTACATTGTTTTCAAAATGTTTTATTTCAAAACAAGATGACATCTGGCTTTGGCATAGACGCGTTGCACATATCCATGTAAGACATCTAGATAAATTATCATCAAACGAACTAGTTGAGGGGCTACC
>NW_017720570.1:0-414 GCF_001865875.1 Lupinus angustifolius | reverse complement strand
GAAGAGAAAGGTCGTGTCTGATGATGTTGTAGGTGCTTTAGAGGAAGCATATTTAAAAGACGTGGATAATGAGAAAGCAACCAATGAAGAAGGTTAGACCAGATCTCAGGAGCATTCAGATATGCCAACTGTATGGAAAACCAAGAAAGCTCACCCAATTGACAAAGTAATAGGTGACATATCTACGGGAATGGTAACCCGTAGTTCCTTACGAAATTTTTGTAACGTTGTAGCTTTTGTATCTCAGATTGAGCCTAAGACCATTTATGAGGCCATTGAGGATGTACACTAGGGTATAGCTATGCAAGAAGAGCTAAACCAGTTCGAACGTAACAATGTTTGGGACTTGGTCCCTAAACCTAAAGATCATCCCGTGATTGGTACCAGATGGGTCTTTAGAAATAAACTTGATGA
>NW_017720569.1:0-381 GCF_001865875.1 Lupinus angustifolius | reverse complement strand
TCCTTTGCATCTATTATGAATTTCAAATTATTTCAAATGGACGTAAAAAGCGCCTTCCTGAATGGTTACATTCAAGAAGAAGTTTATGTTGACCAACCGCCTGGTTTTGAAAATTTTAAATATCTGAACCATGTTTATAAACTTAAAAAGGCACTCTATGGTCTTAAGCAAGCAAGCTCCCAGAGCTTGGTATGATAGACTAAGTTCCTTTCTTTTGGAAAAAGGGTTCGAAAGAGGCTTGGTTGACACAACGCTTTTTATTTGTAAATTAGAAAATCATGTATTACTCGTACAAATCTATGTTGATCACATAAAATTTGGATCTACTAATGATATTCTCTGTAAAGAATTTTCTGAGATGATGTAGGGAGAGTTCGAA
This sequence comes from Lupinus angustifolius, assembly GCF_001865875.1. NCBI lineage: Eukaryota > Viridiplantae > Streptophyta > Magnoliopsida > Fabales > Fabaceae > Lupinus > Lupinus angustifolius. The sequence goes on along the minus strand of NW_017720569.1, from coordinate 2 downwards.
AT
>NW_017720568.1:0-779 GCF_001865875.1 Lupinus angustifolius | reverse complement strand
AAAACCTTTTTTTTCGTGTTTAATCGATTAAACATTTAGTGTTAATCGATTACCTGGGCATCAGTTTTTGAAAAATCATTTTTTTACATGATTTTAATCGATTAATCATGTCCGTTAATCGATTAAAACCAACATGTTAAGTGCAGACAGCACTTCGGTTTCACGTTTTTGCGGCATTTTTCTCCATCTCTTCTTGCTTTTGAGTCTCTGAAATTGTAACACAACTGACCCAAGTGCATTAAGCTAGATAAACCTCACCCCTAACCCTCTCAAACCCCCTAGAAATCTCAAATTTCATCCATATTCCACTACATTCCTGTTTTCCCCAAATCAAAACCCTAGGTTAGGTTTGCCACACTCTTTATCTGCTCGGTCGAACATCCATTCGGTTTCTGCAATTAAAATGGAGCAAGGTCGCACAAAAAGGTTCAAAACTCCTGCCGATCGTGGAAGAAGACCGGAAGCTGGCTCATCCTCCACTCGGGACCGTGGTGACTCATTCTACTCGCTCATTCTACAAGCGACCCGTTTGGCTAAGTTCCAAGGATGCAAACCCACGTATGTAAGGTATGTCGATCTAACCTGGATGGTGGAACACAATTTTAGTTTTCCGCATGATATCCAGGCTCAGGGAGCCGTTAAATTTCTGGAATTAAAGGGACAAGTTTACCCTGCTCTAGTTAGGGAATTTTATGCAAATTTCAGATATAAGGATGGTAAATACTGGTCTATGATTTCTGGTAAACTGTTTGAGATTAGTGATGAACTGTTTATGAATG
>NW_017720567.1:0-208 GCF_001865875.1 Lupinus angustifolius | reverse complement strand
AGAACAGGCTGCTGCATTATATCATTGCTTATATTCTGGTGCAGAGGAACACAAATCATCCACAGCCTATTGTGAATGATTTGCGTTTCATGTACGCTGTTAAGAATGATGTGATGATTAACTGGCCTGAGGAAATATTGAAGATTATGAATAGTGTTTCTCTATCTCAGTCAAAGCTGCTTCCCTACAGTATCTTTATTTCACGGAT
>NW_017720566.1:0-769 GCF_001865875.1 Lupinus angustifolius | reverse complement strand
CAATACCAGGAGGACTACACTACTATTGATCTGGAGCTGTCCAGTGATGATGATCATGGTGGCATGGGTGATCAGAATGCTACTAATCAGGGGGAGCCCTCTAGGACAGCATCACATGATTCTGTTTTTGGTATGGCTCAGATGGAGGCTATGGAACAAAGGCTAACAACCGCATGGATCTTCACTTTCAAGGGTTGAAGGACTCATACTTTGTTGGTATGGAACAGTATGATGAGCGTCAAACTGCTTATTCTGACAACCAATATCAATATGCACTTTATGGACTCAATTGTTGTTCCTGCTTCAAGACTTATTTGTGCCTTTTTCTGTCTATGTTTGACATTTTATGGTTTGTATGGTTGCTGGATATTTTTACTCTTTATGCTATGTTTTTAATTTTTGTGTTTAATTATGTCAAAATAGCTTATTTTGTTATTTGAATGGTTCTTGATCATATGAGATTTTATGGTGCATAAATTAAGCTGGTTATTGCACTATACTGCTTATTATGCTTATTGCTACTTGATATGGTAAATATTGTATGTTGTTCTCTCTACCTTCTAGTTATTTTATTGTCTAAACAAGCGCATTTGTTCAAGCCAACAAAAATAAAACAGGTTAATAGTTAAATCACAAATTGATTCATTAACTTTGTTTTATGTTTAACTACATATCTTTGTCTACTTTTGACCTGGGTTATCTTTTTGATAATGTCAAAAGGGGGAGAAAGGTTGTTTTGTTGTTGTTTGATTGTGCAGGTTGATCGTAA
>NW_017720565.1:0-103221 GCF_001865875.1 Lupinus angustifolius | reverse complement strand
GGCATTTCATGTTTAATTTCTCATTATTTCATGTCACATGTTCATGCATTCATTGATGTTTTTGTGAATATTTCATATTCTGTAAAATCTGTTTTTAACTAATGCATTATCATGTTATATGAGACTTGTGTTAGAGTTGTAGAGTAAGGTCTTAATTGTTTAATTTGAGCATTGTAATTGCTTTAGATTACTCTATGTTTTTGTTGTAAAAAGTGTTGTAACTTTGGGAATCTCAAGGTGTCTTACCACCAACGAGATTGTGTTGTATCTTCATTAGCTTAGAGATCTTGATAGAAAGAATAGGTTCTTGGTTGGGGCTACACCGCAAGAAAGGTTTTCTTGGGCGGTAGGAAGGGAGTCAAACCAAGGGATAAGGTTCTTTAGTTTCAAGAAAGAGTCTAAGTGTTGTAATTGGAAGAATTGCTTGTAAAACGTTATTTCAATTATAGTGAAGAAAAATCTCTCAGATCAGCCGGGAGGCCTGGATGTAGTTTGCAAGTGGACACGCAAATGAACCAGGATAAAAACCTTGTTGCAGGCTTTTTCTTTCCCACTCTCTCTTTATTGTTTTAATCGATTACGTTGTATAGTTGTTTTAATTGTAATATTATGTTTCTATATTATATTGTTGTAACTCTGATATATTTGTTAGCTCTGTATATTTGCTTCGATCTCAGTTGATTGTCGTGCAAGAAACCGAATTTGTTTGTGTAATCTGAGCTATTTTAATCGTTTAAGTTGATTGCATTAATCGATTATTCTGTGTCTGTTAATCGATTAATCTGGGGTTATTTCAGCATTAATTGTTGTTTGCGAAAAGCGGATACTCTGACCGCTACACCTATTCAACCCCCCCTTCTAGGTGTATTTTAGCCATTGATACCTAACAGTGAGGACTGATAATGGTGCTGAATTCTCTATGAAATCTTTCTATGAAGACAAGGGTATTTTGCATCAAACCATACCCCTCAGCAGAATGGTATTGTGGAGAGAAAACACCAACACCTTCTTAATGTAGCTAGGGCTCTTTTATTTCAAAGCCATATACCCAAAGTTTATTGGTCCTATGCCTTGAGACATGTTGTCCATATCATCAATGTTTTGCCTACCCCTATCCTAAACAAGAAGTCTCCATATGAAACTCTACACCATAAACAATCAGACCTTCACCAACTAAGAGTTTTTGGTTCCCTATGCTATGCTAGAACTCAAAGCCACTCTAGAACCAAGCTGGATCCTAGAGCCTCCAAATCCGTTTTCTTGGGTTACAAGGAAGGAGTAAAAGGGTACATAGTTCTCAACCTTACCTCAAGAGCCTTAGAAATTACTAGGAATGTTATTTTCCATGAATACATCTTTCCTTACAAAACAGAAATCTGCCATGACCCTCAGAATGATTCTTCTGCTTCACCTATGACCATTTTTTAGAATTCTTATTATGATGACATCTTGCCAATACCCTCTCAAGAGCAAAATCATCCACATGATTCCATTGCTGAACCTACCACTGCTTCCCACCATTATGATGATCCTCCTGCAGATTCTCATCCTCAAGTCAGAAGAAGCTCTAGAACCCCAAAACCTCCAACATGCCTAGAATATCACTGTGCTCTGTTTCAAGCCACTAACCCCCCTTCAAATTGTACTTACCCTTTATCCTCCTATATCTCTTATGACAGATTATCATCAAAATATAAATCCACCATTCTATCTTTTTCTACTTACATAGAACCTATGACCTACTCTCAAGCTATTAAATTCCCTCATTGGGAGGAAGCCATAAACAAAGAGATGGCTGCCCTCCAAGAGAACCACACATGGTCTCTCACTGAATTACCCAACTCTAAGAAACCTATTGGGTTTAAATGGGTGTTCAAAATTAAATACAAAGCTGATGGTACCATAGAGATATATAAGGCACGATTAGTTGCCAATGGATACACTCAAACTGAAGGAGTTGATTACTTGGACACTTCTTCCCCTGTTGCTAAGATCTCCACTATCAGGTTGGTCCTTGCATTACCATATATTCATAATTGGTTCATCAAACAGTTAGATATAAATAATGCATTCTTGCATGGAGACCTATCTCAAAATGTTTACATGATTCAACCTCAAGGTCTCTTATCCCCTAATCCTAACCTTGTTTGTAAGCTTCAAAAGTCTCTTTATGGGCTTAAGCAAGCTAGTAGGCAATGGTTTGCCAAACTATCCACTTTTCTTATCACACACGGCTTTCACAAAGCCAAAGCAGACCATTCCCTCTTTTTTAAAAGAACTCCTACCAACCTTATTACCATCATCTTAGTATATGTAGATGACATTGTTCTTACTGGGAATAATCTTGAGGCAATCAACCACCTAAAATCTGTCTTGGACAAGACTTTCAAAATTAAGGACCTTGGTGATCTTAAATTCTTCCTTGGCTTTGAAATTGCAAGAACCAAGAAAGGTATTTACATGAATCAAAGGAAATATGTCCTTGATATCCTATCTGATGCTGGTTTGCTAGCCTGCAAACCTTCCCCTACACCTATGGTCTATAACACTCATCTATACCAGGACAGTTCCCCTCCTATCATTGATATATTTGCATATAGAAGATTGATAGGTAGGCTAATTTACCTAACAAACACTAGACCAGATATCACTTTTTCAGTCCAACAATTAGCTCAATTTATGGCTAATCCAACCACAACTCATTAGCATGCTGCTCTTCGAGTTCTCAGGTATTTAAAAGGGTTCCCTGCCCTATGTTTGTTCTTTCCTACTACTTATGTTATTCAACTTAAAGCCTACAGTGATAGTGACTGGGCTTCCTGCCCAGACACAAGAAGATCAATCACTGGCTATTGTGTTTATCTTGGCAACTCTCTAATTTCTTGGAAATCCAAGAAACAAAAGACTGTGTCCATAAGTTCTTGTGAGGCTGAATACAGGGCTATGGCTCTCACATCTTGTGAAATTATTTGGCTAACATACCTTTTGCAGGATCTTGAGCTCACCCTGTATTTCACGAGAGAACAAAGCATATTGAAATTGATTGTCACACAATAAGGGAAAAATGCTCATCTGGTTTCACCAAACTCCTTCCTGTTCAATCTCACCTACAACTTGCAGATGTTTTAACTAAGTCTCTTCATGCTAGGGACTATGCTTCTATTCAAATATCAAATCTTATGTGCATCAACTCATTAGACAACACAAAACCAGCCACACCAACCATATGTCTCACTATGCATCAACCAACATCAACACTTCACACCACAAGGCAACAAAGGAAATTCACCGAGCAACTTACCCAATTGATCGAGGAAAAACAAAGCTTGATCGAGGAAACTACAATCATGACCGACAAAGATAGAAGCCTAACTACAAGATGCCAAAACCAGTATTGCACGCATCAGCAAGGCCAGATGCACCAAGGCCTGGTCAGCCAGCAACAGGTGCACCAAGGCACACACTAGGCCTTGGCCAGCGAGCACCAGACGCACCAGGGATCAACCAAACAACACCAGATGCATCAAGGCTTGGTCACCCTGCATCACATACACCAAGCCTTGGACAAATCGACTAAATCACATCAAACCTCAATCAACAAGCATCATGACTTAAGCATGATCAACATAAAGCAACAACTTTACGTGTCATTCAAGCAACTTGTTTGGCACGTGTTAAACATCCTCTCTTTTGGTTATTTTCGGTTAAATTAGTTAGGGTAGTTAAGCCTCATTCCTTGCTATATAAGAGCATTAATTAGATCATTGATAATCAATCAATTTTGTATATTTGAAATTCAACATAATTCAATATAATTCAAGAGATATTTTTCATACACTCTTAGTTTTCGGTTATCAAGTTAATCTTGAACCATTTATCATTTCTTTTTTGTCTTTCAAGAATCAAGAGGAAATTTTAAGAAATAGTTCAGCAATTAGAGTATTTAAATATAAATGAATATCTATGTATATTAGTGAAACAATTTTCTTAACACCGACTACATCACACAAATTCATTTTCATTAATTTTACGAAAGAATCAATAATAATTGAAATGATAAATAATGAACCGTAAAAAATATTAATATCAGTCATGATTGTGAAGTTGAAGATTCGGCTGATCCAATAAGATAGCTGGATAGTTGTATAAGGTGGGCAGAGATATTTTAGTCCCTTTTAGTATCCTTAATGATATCTCACACCAATTAAAAGAAATTATTTAATTGAAAAATAAAAATTATAAAAATATAAAATAATATTTTATATTATTTGGTGAAATCCTATTAGATGAGAATATAAAGATAAGGTCCTGATAAAGGATCATTGTTCTGATAATGTAAGTTGTAGTTGAAAAGCCCAATTTCTGAACTAACTAATTTTTCTGCCAGACTTTTTTGCACTTTTCAACCAGTTCTTTTATTTATGTGTTCATATATTTTCCAAGGAGAGACTAGCTAAGAAACTCAGACTCTTACACAAACACCAGTTAACTTATTTTATATCTTTATATATAGAGAAGAAAAATAATCGAATTAAATACGAGAAACATGAAAGATGTAAATTGAAAATCAATTTTTTAAGATTCGCCCTCTCAAAAACTTTTATATTTTCCCTATTATATTGTTATTATAAATATCTTAAGAGTCACCATTTCACAAACCATTATGATTTTGATTATCAACAAAATGTTAAGAGGGCAATAAAAAATCCAAAGTAAGAAGATAAGTTATATCTTTCACACTTATCTTATTCATGAAAGATAAATAAATTAAGAAAAGGATGAAAATAGGTTTGATTTTTATGACTTGTTAAAAATGTTGACAAGTTTTGTTTTATAATAGACGTTTCCTTCAAATGTTGTCCATCCTTAGAGTTGTCCTTAAAACGTTGTTTATCCTTAGAGGTGTCAGCTAAGATATTTGAATTGCTTTTTAAAAAAATTGTCAAAATCAATAAAAATTATCTTTATTGGTAAAATCTGAGGGTCTAATATAGAAGTTGTAAAATTATTCACAACCACAATTTATCCAAACCTAATAAAATCTTATCCATCTAAATTCATCTATTGAATATGTGCTACACTTGAACTCTTGCATGATTACCGTTATTAAGAAAGTGGAAAATAATGTCTAAATCTAAATTCAAATTGATAAAGTTCAATACGTGTGAGAACCACTTAATAAAACATCAACGATTTCTAACTATGATAATGTCATACAGTGTTGTTGGGACTGGACCAGATCGGGCGGTTCAACCAGTCTGACCATCACCCGTTAACAGAGATGGTCCTGTACCACCCAAATAACCGGATTGTCATCCCAACCATTTCTGATCGTGATGAAACCGGTCTAACCGGATTAGACTGGACAAAACCAGAATAACCCACTGGGTTAAACCAGCCGGCTAACTCTCATTTAAAAAATTAAAAATTATCCTTATGCCCCAGTAAAGCAAAGTGCAAACAAAAAAGAGACTTAGAACTGAGAGAAAATTAAAAATAATCCTTCTGTACTACCGTCTCTTGTCGTCGCCTCTCCATAGCTATTGACGTTGCACCAATGTTGCCTCTACACTAGCAACGCCTCTCTACACGGCCCACACCATCGCTTCTCTTCGCACAACCATACAGTCTTTTTTAATTTTTTGTTGATCTATCTCTGTACATTTCACACAGTGATTCACCTTCAGTGCTTAAGGTTTATGTGTATTCAGTTTTCTTATGTGTTTTCATTTTTATATTATGTGATCTAAAACTTTACTTTTTATATATTATGTCAATTAGTTATTTAGTTGTTTTTTTATCATAAAAATCTAATCATTTACTCTTTCCAGTTTTACACGTGTCAGTGCAAGTACTTCATGAAGTGCTACATGGTTTTCTTATTTTATATATTATGTGGCAATTGAAACACTTACTTATTCAAGGAAAACAAAACGGGTGAATGAAAAGAAAAAGGAGAAAGTGGAGCTAAACAAATGTAATTTAATGTCAATTTAGGATCTAATGAAAAGAATGAGACTTGATTGAATTAGAACATTAAATTTTTTATATGAAATAGTTGCATTTTGATTTATAATTATGATAGTGTAAGATTTAAATTGGTTCGATGCACTTTTATTTTGATTTATGTGTATACTTATATTATGTCAAACATGATAATGATGAGTGTATTATATTATTATTCACTAATCTTTATTAATATATAAATATATATGGTATTATGATATCATCCAGTCCGATCAAAAGATTTAACCGGTTAAACCAGTTAGAACCTATATAGGCATTCTCCTGGTTTGATGTTCGGCTCGGTTTCATAACATTGATGTCATATATATTATATGGAGTAATGTTTGTATTTGTAACAACAAAATTTTACACTAAGTAAAATAAAAATTTAGTTAAACTTTAAAAAATATATTTTTTAAAAATAATATTTTTTTAGAATAATGTTAAAAAGGTGATATTAAAAATGTGTGATTGAAATAATAAATTTAAAAAAATGATTTTTTTCAAATAAAATATCAAATGGATTGGATATCCACCTATCCGATCTATTAAAACAAATTAATAGATTGAAATCCATCCATTAAGTTTGGATGTAGATGAATGGAATCATTTAAAATAATATTTAAATGAATTTGTAGATGACTTTTATTCATTCAATAGGATCAAAATCTAAATTTATCCAAATCCATCAATTTATCACATCTAGTCTAATATATGAGTGGTTGGGGAAATGAAGTGCAATATGTGAATGAGAATAACGGATACAGTATTTTCTCTTATAACTTGATGTCTCACACAAGTTGTATGACAATGTATCTCCTAAGGAATAAAGTTACTAGCAAAGTAAAACATAATTAGCATAGGATGTATGCAAGTGTGAAACATGGAAAATATGAGTAACAAATTGGTCAATAAAATAATAAATCGGACTGTCATAAACAAGTATAAAGTGTTAGTGGATTTATATGGAATTGAACGATATTAGACTATTTTACATTAATATTTGTGGTCTTAAGATAAGAGATTTTTCACAATAATTATGTCATTTCCCTTTTAAATATACAAAAGTTCATGCATTTTTTAAGAGCGAGAGGATTCTCGCTCGACAAAAAATAGTCATCCAAAAATTTCAGCATTTTATCTATTCTCAATTGAATAGTCAATATGTTAGGAACATTGTAATACTGTGATTTTCTGTGCGCGTTTTATTAATTTTTTAATTGACAATCGATTACTTTTAGAAATTAATCAGTATTGATTTAGGCTAAACTTCAACTCAGTTTTAGTCTTTTATTGTGATTTCCTAATTTATGGTTAATTTTCATAATGTTCTGAGACGGAAAGTCTTTAAGCCTCTTTCGGGCCCAAATTCACCCTAAATTCGGCCAAAGGTGATTTTTGAGTTCCATAACTCGGAATTGAATTATGATTGTGTCATTGGCTTTGAAATATTATTTCGAGTCAAAATAGATACTAAGTTTGTTTATAACTCATCTCTAGATATTTTTCACTCCGAAATCTGAGTTTCAACGTTCTAAACGTAACCCTAAATCGGGAGATTTTTAATCTCCGACCGAGTTTTAATTTAAAAAGGATTGTTTTCTTAAAAAATACTTTCGATGATAAAGGATGGTTCAAGAATATGTAATCTTGAACTGGATGGATGAAAGTGTTTGAGTCTATGATAGGTTAAACGATGTCTTTACCTAAGGATTATCATGCAAGAATTTTAACTTGCAAACCTAGTGATTTGTTCTTATGTTTATTTCTGAAGCTTCCGAAGTTGGGCAGCATACTCGTTTCGCAATTATCACCAAGGGAACCACTCACGCGACACTCTAAGGTGAGGGATAATACAATGTGACACAGTGGTGTCAGAATATGACATACGGACCTCCTAAACTACCTCAAAAGTTTAGAGTTGTCTTGAGTATTAAGAAATCTCGTACTTAATCAAATTGTTTGTCTGTTAGGATTAAGTACGGATGATCTCTTAAGTCATATCGTTTAAGTTATGTCTATGTGTGGAGTAATGTTGTGGTGATCCATGGATGAACATTACTCGAATAACTATAATTAGGAACGATCGATTATCCCTTGAGATATTCGATTTTCCGTATTCTAAACCCCCCTGTCTGATGGTCATAATCGATTACCATGGTTGATAATCGATATAAAAAATCAGAATCTTATAGCTACTATAACTAGGAGTAATCAATTAACCATTTTACATAATCGATTATCGATATTCTAAAATCTCCTTGTTCGATGGACATAATCGATTACCTGGTCTGGTAATCGATTATCGATATCAGAAGTCATAATTCTTTCAGGTACTGTAACTAGGAATAATTGATTAACCTTTGGTATAATTGATTATCAGTGTTATAAAATCGTCTTAATGACAGAAAGTATGGGAATGTGAGTAATACAAGATAAAATACTTTAAAAATGATTGTTGTCTCAAAGATGAAACAAGTACCTATCACTATAGCATAAGTAAATGCTAGCTACCAGTAGTATGGGCTGCTGGTGGTAACGAAATTACTTAGGGCCTTTTTGACAAGGTTGTCGATTGTTAAGTCGTTAAGGGCGAGGCTCAAAAGGTTATGTTTACCATGTAGCGAGATCGTCTGACTGTAAGTGGCTTGCCATTGGGTCGTCCAAGGTGATTCAACGATGATTCGTAGTGGTAAGAATAGTATTCCTCTTTTATGTTATGACGTAAGAATGGGTTCCACAAGAAGCATTTCTTCCGGAGATGTCTTAGGCTCAATCGATCATGTAACAATAAATAATAATTAAAAGATTTAATTGGCTAACCTCAATTAGTATGCATACTCATTATGAACAATGAAGTAGTGGAGAGGAAATTTACGGGAGACGAATGAGCCCCGAGATGTTGAGAGGGACGATGATGGCGGTGATGCATCAACAAAAGCCTTGAGGGATAGTATAGGTGAGACGAGTCCATTGTATTCTCAAATGATGTATTTTGTTGGATCAGACAGTTCTCATAGGATCAGGATTGACCCTTTTTGCAACCAGGATCAATGAGAGGGATGCCCAGAAAGTGTTTGATACGACATCATCCTGAAATGGACAATTCCATTGGAACATGTCGATCATATATCCTTGCGAGGAATAAGTTGGTGCGTTCAAATCGGCTTGTTATGGGACCTGTACTCTCGGTTATTTCCGAATAGTTTATTCGAAGAATATTGGTGTAAGGATGGATGAACTAAACATAACATTCATATATTGACCCCCATATCCTGAGTTACAAACATCATTCATCATTTGCATTTATGTATGTGATAACATAGTATGCATATTATGTGTGTTATGTCTGGATGTGATATTATATATAATTCCACGTCATTGATGAAAATATTCATTAGATGTCTTACTCCATTTTTTATGCTTGCATTTAGGTACAAGTCCTTGTCTAGATGGACAAATCGACGCAGATTCAGAGCTATCGATTCTCGATGTCCCTAGTGGGGGCATGGAGAATTGATGGGGACTGTTATACCTACACAGGCCCTTGTGGCCTAGAGCTGGAGATGGTGTGCATCACTATGCGCTTTCCATCTCACCATGCAGTCATGGAGATTTCTTTCACTCTACCAGGTCGGAGGCTGGTACCAACGGTATCATCCATCCAGTCTTTGACTCCTTGTGGACCAACTGTTGTAGGACTGTCAATGAGTCGAAGGAGATGGAATGATGTGATCCATTCTACACTACCAAGGAAAGTCGTTCGGCATATGTTAGGATAGATATTAGGTCACAGGGTTCTGCCTATGTTACCATGGAGGAGATGGAATCTGAAGATGACGATTGTGTGAAGTTGGTCCGCATAGAGGACTCTATCGAGGTGATAGATCTACCTTCGGACCTCGTTTGTGCTAGAGCTAGCCGTTAGGAGTTATTTCCTTTTCCTTTTTGCTTTTTGGGGTTAGGATATCTGTGTAGGATAATTTTATAGTGTTGAAGAATTCAACCTATTTTGTATAGCTTCAGTTAGACGATGATTAGATTTCGCATTGTATTATATACTGACATTTTACTTGACCAAACGACACCTCATTATACGTGTTGTAGGGTCAAGTCTAATTATTAATAAAGAAGTATTAAGTAAAGTATTGTATCATTTTCAATTACCGTTAGGTAACCGTCATTAATTTTCCACAGTTTATGTTACTAAGAACGTGATGTCTCGAAAAAAAAATGAATATAAGTAAAACAATTTTTAATAATATATTAAAAATATTCTCATTTTAATCACAATATTCAGAAAGTAATCTTCGGTACGTTACAAACCTCATATCCAAAAATCTTCTCGATACAATAGTGAACGAATGCCCTATCATGATATTTCTAGGACTGTTTCGATTTGGATATTTGCTTTTCCTTTTGAAATATATCTAAAAGTAAAACATTAATTATGGGACATTGATAATTACATGCGTAAAAAATTATACTCGAATTGAGTAAACTAAGTGCAAATATAATTAATTGGAGCCCAAAAGTACATCCAAATGATATAAAAGTACATAGATTTTTCGCCTATCACTAAGTCTTTAGCTAGAAAATGCACACATACAGGTCCTTATTTAAAGCTCATGAAGGAGTTATATAGTGATTATAATTCCCTAATGATTTATCCATATCCTTTGTAATCTTAACTGATATTTGTTGACCGTCTTTAGTATTAACTCGATCTCTCATGAGGTGCAAGTATATCTTAAGGGATATGTATTATAAACTGTTGTTGTTTGTTTAGCTCGCAACAATTTTGAATAGTATGAGATAATTTTTACTGACTGAGTCATGACTAGGTCGCTCTTTTTAAGACGTTTCGTAGTACTGCTAAAATTATGCAAGTAGACTATCAACCACAATGTCCCCAGGATAAAACAACTCAGTTCTCTGTTTATACGATTTCTTACTGCACTGTAAGAATCATTATCGAATACACCCACAATACTGACTACCAGTGTCAGTTCCCGAAATCTCACTTTGGCTGCATGTGCCAATTCTTAAGTGTCACGGAAAAAAAATGTGGAGAAGGTTGCCAGAAATGCGTCGGCGGAGTATTAGGGGGAGAAAGAAAAGTTGAGAGGAAAAACCTTCAACTTGAGGTACGAGTTCTAATGGGGGGAGACCTCTATTTATAGCGTGATGCCTCCAACGGATCCCCCATCCGATGGCCCAAAACGGTGGTCAAATCTTAAACGGTCATATGATCTGACGATGATCCTAGCCCACATAGCCCAAAAGATAAATAAATAATAAATAAATGTTTATTTAAAAAGAATGTTGGGCACAAGCCCAAACCCGACTCGAACACAAACCGAGCCGAGCCGGCCAGATGGCGGCGGCAGAGGAGGTGGTGGTGGTGGTGGTATGCGCGCACATGCGTTTGTGGAGTGTTTTGTTTGTGTGAGTCCGCACTCACCCACAAAAATCATTGTACCCCTTGGGGCACACCCCAATGATGAAACTTAAGGCTTAGAAAGCCTTCAAACTTCCCTCCTCCAAGCAATGTGGGACTAGTGAGTTTTTTCATTTCACAAACTCAAAAGTCACCATAAATGGCATCATTAATGTGCATTAAAACCACTTCAAAAACTCATCATTTCAACAAATTCCACCAACCCCCACTTGAAATTAAAAAACAATTTCCGGGAATTTCTGTAGTTTCATTAAGATTGTGCATAAACAAATGTGTCATACGACTTGAACATTTGCATAGTGAATAAGATCGAGATTTTACTAGAGTGGCTCGTAGTCTTGAACTCTATCTCCAGTATCAAACCACACACAAATTTTTCAAAGTTGCCTTCTGTAAAGCTTGTGCGTTAAAGGTCATGCACGTCAATCCCAATATAGTGAACGCTCTAGAAATTTATGTCCCAAAATTTCATAGGAAGCGGCCCCCACTTCCACATTCACATAGGTGAGTCTATCAAGAGGACTCCTATAGCCTAGGTACTTCACTCCAATTGGAGTATAGATCTCATTAAGAGCTTAACTCATCCTTACATGTGCTGTAGGAATCATGCTTCTCATAATTTTATAGCATGTTCATTCTCATATCACTTCACAACTTGTTATTACCTATTGAACCTATTTCTTGGGATATCTAGTCAGTTAGGTCGGGTTACCATCATGAGTGATCCTCGTTCTAAGGGCAATAATCACATACTCTTAGAAGTATATGGATTATCTCTCTAGCTAGTCCTTTCGTCAAAGGATCTGCTAAGTTATACTCAGTGCGTACATGATTTACTCTAACAATTCCTATAAGAGTAACTCTCTAATGATGATGTGCTTACGACAATTTGTTATTTCTTACCGTTATAAAAGCGGTTCTCAATTTTTGCAATAGTCGCGGTACTATCACAATGGACCAACACAACTGGAATCAGTTTTTCCAATAGGGGAATCTCTGCAAGCAAGCTTCTCAGCCAACTTGCTTCTTCACTAGTTGTTGCTAGTGCTATCATCTCAACTTTCATAGTGGATTGAGCCAAAATAGTTTGTTTCTTTGACTTCCAAAAATCATCCCCATCAACTATGCTAAATATATAGACAGTGGTTTCTATGGAATCATATAAAAGAATGTTCCAATCTACATCACTGAATCTTTCTAGGACAGCTGGAAACCTTCAGTAATATAATCCAAGGTTCATTGTTTTCTTAAGATATCTCATTACCCTTTCTATAGCATGTCATTGCTCCATACTAGGTCTACTGGTAAACCTACATAATAATCCCACAATATAGGCAATGTCGGGTCTAGTGCAATTAGTGGCATATCGAAGGCTGTCTTACACCTTCACCAATGTTCTTAAAAAGTTTTACACTTGGATCATATGGTGTGCTAGCAGGTTTACAGTCAAAGTATTTATATTTCTTTAGGATCTTTTCCACATAGTGAGATTGATCCAAAGAAATTCCTTCTTTTGACCTAATCATTTTTATACCAATGATTACATTTGCCTCTCCCATGGTCTTTTATATCAAAGTTGTTACTCAACAATGATTATACATTATTCACAATATGAATGTTGGAACCAAATATGAGTAGGTCGTCTGCATAGATACATATGATAGTGTAAATGTCATTTTCTGATTTGTAATAAATGCATTTGTCACTTTCATTCGCCTTAAACTCATTCGAGATCGTTAAGTCGTTAAATTATTCATGTCACTTTTTAGGTGCTTGCTTAAGACCATAACGACTTATGTAACTTGTAGACCTTATTTTCTTGCCCATGTATTATGAAACCTTCAGGTTGTTCCATATAGATTTCTTCTTCCAAATCACCATTTAAAAGGGCAGTCTTAACATCCATTTGATGTGCTAATAAATTATGTATCGCAACGATCGATATTAGTACTCTAATGGATGTTATTCTAGTAACAGGTGAAAATGTGTCGAAAAAATCTACATTTTATCCTTAGCTACAAGGCGAGCCTTGTATTTATCCATTGTGTCATCAGGTTTCAGTTTCTTTTTCAATATCCACTTACAACCAATAGGTTTGCAGCCAGGAGGCAAGTCAACTAAATGTCAGGTCTTATTAGACTCTAGAGAATTCATCTCATCATTTATGAATTCTTGCCACAAATCAGCATCCAAAGAAGGCAAAGCTTCTTGGAGTGTTGATGGATCCTCTTCCAATCTATAAACCATATAATGAGATCCATACTCTCTAGCAGTCTTTGCTCTCTTACTTCTTTTAGGTTCTATTTGTAACACATCATTATTATCATTATTGCTAATCACAAGTATGTGACTATTTATTGTGCCCCCATTATTCCTCAATTTGAAAGGGATTTTCATTTCATTGAAGTCAGCATTGTTAGACTCAATGATCACTTTTGCGTTAAGGTTATAAAACCTGTACGCCTTGTTGTTTACAACATACTCAATTAATGCACATTCATAGGCTTTACTTGCGAGTTTAACTCTCTTGGGGTCTGGTATCCAGACATAAGCCAGACACCCCCAAGTTCTCAAATAAGACAAGTTTGGTTGTCTATTCTTAATAATTTCATATGAGGAACTTTTGCTTTTGGTCTTGGGGATGCTATTTAGCACATAACATATAGTTAATAAAATTTCACCTCACTAAGAGGGTGCTGCACCAAAACTTAACATAATAGCTACAACTAATTCAGTTAAAGTTCTATTCACCATAAATGATCTCATTAATGTACATTAAAACCACTTCAAAAACTCATCATTTTTTATAAATTCCAACATAAACTCTATTAATTCTTCCAAAATATGGAACATATATACATGATAAATTGGATTTCACCTAAAAATAGAGGGTCTACTATGATATGGGATCTAGTTATGAGAATTTGAACTATGCACATTCTTAATTTAAATGAAGTGAAGACTGTTGTGAAAGTATACGTGGATACTTTAGTTTTGGTGTGAATATGGATTGCATTATAATTCCCCATTTTCAAAATCTTTTATTTGGATAATTATTTTCATAGAATTAATTTTAGTCTGGTATGAACAAGTGATATAAAGTGAAAATATATTTATTATAGCACACCTAAATTACATTAATTGCTCAACCTCGATAAGTTAGAACAAATATACCAAAATTATTGAACAAATATTGCACTTTGTTACTTAAATCCTGCTCAAACGTATAGTTGAGTCATTCGAGGCACCAGAAAAATTTCATGTAAATGAGATCTTTAAAGTGAATGACCATTTATTGCCTGGTTAAGATATTTAATTCATTTTATCAGATCAAAATACATTTTTAGTTGCTCAATTAAATGTTACGTCATATAATTACATTATTTTTACTATCTAATTATAATTGAGTTTAAATCTATTATATTCTTAACTTCATTTATTTGGTTTTCATTTTTTTACTTATGTTTTCTATAAATTATGAATGTGACCCATGTTTATTCTATTTTTCATTTTCAAATATTTGGAAAAAGAACACTGAAGCAAAATGGAGATATGAGCTCATTAGAATTCATAATTAAGAAAAAACAAATCATATAAAACACATGGCCAATGTTATAATTAGAATTTAATATGTATATACTAAAGTATTACTATTTTTTACATTGTCGATGCATCATCCGTCATTCATATATTAATTATCATTGATTATCAAATAAAAATAATACAAATTAATGAGAATCAATGAGAGGTGGTGTGCTATAAGTGTAAAAACTTTATCCTAAAAGTGCATAAATGTTGGAAATTGTTGGTTTTCAAAGTGTTCAAAAGCATATTAATGAGGTCATTAATGGAGAATCTTGGGAGGGAAGTTGAAAGACTTTGTAACCCTAAACCGTAAAGTCCCATATTGTTTGGAGAGGGAAGTTGAAAGACTTTGTAACCCTTAAGTTGCAACCTAAGGGTGTGCCCCAAGGGGTATAATGGGTTTTGCGAGTAAATGATGACTCGCAAACAAAACCCTTTCACATACACGCGCGTACCACCACTACCTCTGTTGTCTAGCCGACTCGATTCAACCCAACATTCTTTTTAAAATAATTTTTTTTGGGCTTGGACCGTGTGTTGACCAATTGGAGTAGATAGTGGGAGAGAAGATCTCGGTCAAAGGGCGAGAGATTCGTGTGGTAACTTTTTTCCACCGTCAGATCATGCAGCCTTTTGGATTTTTCCACTATGGGATGGAAGTTCGGTTGGAGGCCTTATGCTATAAATAGAGGCATCCTCCCTTCATAATTTGTTGTCCCAAGTTGAATGCATTTCATTCAACTTCTTCTTTCTCCCTCATAATCTTCTGCCGACGCATTTACGACAACCTTCTATCCATTTCTTTCTATGACACTTGAGAATTGACACATGCAGCCAACTTATGAAAATTTCGAGAATTGACATTATTAGTCAGTATTGTGTCAAATGAATTGACATGAGTAACTATATTGTGGGAATTTCGAGAATTGACATTGATAACCATATTGTGGGTGATTTCGAGATCGATTCTTACAGTGTAGTAAGAAATTGAATAATACAGAATTGGACTGTTTTATATCATTCAGAATTGTTGTGAGATATGCAAACAACAAATATTAAACTCTTATAATTATGTAGGAAATGAAACAAGAAAATATTACCATGGAGTTGGTTTAATAGTGTAAGACTTTGCTAGATTCTTAGGATGAGCACAAGTTAAAGAGTTCGACTCTTGTGAGTCACACTTGTTGGTATGAACACCTACACACTCTCAAAAAGATTAATTTCTTACCTATATGGTGAGAGAATACACTTTGTAGTAGAAAATATTTTCAAAAGCCAAAACACAACAATTAATGTATATATCAATTCTTCAACTTGTTTGGATTATTTGGATAAATCCAAATTCTTGTTTGAATTGTACAAATTAAGAGTTTCATTTACAAATAACATGCGATTAATAAAACTATGGTTGAATTGCATTTGAACAATGGTTATTATTCAAGATTTGAATAAAAGTATAAAAAAAATTGTTATTTATATATGATTTGCGAGTTATAATCCAAACCTAGCTACTAAACAACATAATGATTGAGAATTTGGTTACTTGAAGCAGTAAAAAATAGTATTCGTAATCACACTCTTTTCTAACATTATTTTTTATATAATCATTGATTATTTATCTATTGTTAATTTCAAAGTACCAAAATATAGTTTATCAACGATTATAAAGTATGTGTAAAAATGAGTGTTGGAAAGATCCTATGAAAGTCTCATTTTTTTCAGTAAAAAATTATGCATTTGATGGAGATGAATAGATATGTAGTTTATCCTATCCAAAGTGTACATCAACTTGTCAACCCAAATGAAGAAAGATTTTCAACTTTTATTGAATTTCCATGACTCTCTTGACAATGCATGGAGCCCATTAATGATGTCAAGTCACAAAAGGTATCCAAACTGTCAAAATCTGCCTGCATCACACCAACCCTTAAAAAAGAGCGGTCCAATATACCATATTCTTATTTATTAAGATCCGAGGAAATTAAAGGTAAATAGCCTTATAAGAGATATTTTTTTCCCACGATTTGAACTTGTAACTTCATGATCACTACCTCTTATTATATAAATAAATCCATTTTCTTGCTAATTTTCTAGGACAAATATAAAATAAGACATAAGATACAACAATAGGTGAACATTTAAATCATATGAATACAAAGTCTCATGAATAAGAAGTCAATGCCGAACCATACACACATTTTTCACATGAAAAAAAGACCAATATGGTGCGTTCTTGACTCCCTCTTCCAAGACCCACTTGTTCCAAACTTACAAATCTAATGTTGCAAATTAAAATGCAAAAAAAAAAATGGTCTTAACCAAAGTAAATGTAACAATGGTAGTTGGTGTGAAATGTAATGAAGCTTGAATGAAACCTTTGAAGCAAAAAACAGCTCTACCAGCAGGAATAAATAATGAGCATTGTGCACTTGATGAGAGTGCATTGAAGTCCCAACTAACTCAAAAACACTTCTCCAGCACATTGATTACCACAGCACAAAGAGTCTCTGAGGTCTGAGCCATTTTCTGATAAGCATATATAAGTATGGTTGAAGAGTAAAGAAGAAAAAAGTGAAAAAAGTTGAAGCATCAGAAGCAGGTTCATCAAGAACTATGACAATTCAATGCAGCCTTTATTTGCTGAACAGTGGTTCCAATCAAGTTATTAATAGTATTCACTGACTCCTTGTTCAGCTTTGAAGATGGTAAACTACTCACTAGAATCTGAAATGCCACTGTTACAAGTGATCCTCCTGAAGAGTTTTTGTTTGTGCTTGTTGATGCTCCATCACCATGTCCTTGATCAGTTTGGCCATCTGGTGCAATGGTGAATCCAGATGGTAGTAAGGGTATGTATGAAGGGTCTTCACCACTCATTGCTATGTTTATTGCTGATAGTTCAACTGGACAATAAACCACAAGGGACCCTGAAGAGTCTATGCAGCTTTCTTGGAGTATCAACATGCTGTTCTGACTAGTGTTGAAAGCCTGAGCAAAAAATGGATAATAATGTAGATACTGTAAATTGAAAAGACATTAGTTTTAAGTTTTAGCTGCTATGGAAATAAAATCACTATTTATGTAGAGTCTTGTGTCAGCTTTGATTGGTGAGGAAAATAAGATTTTAGATTATTTCATCCGATTATATGTTAAACGGTATTTTTTTGACCAGTACACGGGAGTTGGCATAGATAGTGGTACAAGCGATGTTATCTCGATTAAAAGGCGAAACAAAACTTGAATTAGGCCAAGAAGGAAGAATGGCTTACTCTAAGCACAGATATGCAGTTGCCAGGATTTGAACCATTTGCTATATGGGCAACCTCTTGCACAGCATTACCATTGGAAAGAACATCCCACTTAAAAGTGAAACAAGACCAAAAAAAATGTTAGAAGCCTTAGATTTCTAATGTTGCATGTAATATATTATTATATTAAGGTGGTTGTCACAAACCTGTGGTCTTTTTCTTTCATCCTTGAAGAAATTGAACACAATTTGTGGAGGGATTGGGAGCCAAATGGTAGTGGCTGCACTTAGCACCACACCATTTGGTTGGCCAGGGTGTGAGCTATTATGGACTATGACTCTGACTCCAATCTCATTCAACCCGGAGAGTGTGGTCCATCGGTTGCTACAAGATGTGCTAATGCTTGCACTGAAATTGGTGATCATCCTTTGTGCAAGTTTCATCATGCTCCTTTTTCCCTCAGCTGATGGAATCACTGAAATCCAAATAACTTGCTCATATCATGGTAAAGAAAAGTTAATCATGATAGGTATTGTGCAAAATAAAGATATAAATACCCGATCCGAGATCCCTTGTAGAATTTCCTGATACCATTAGACAAGCAATTCTTTCACACATCCTCTGAAGATTACTAAGCCATCTATGTGCTCCAAATGCCAATCCACTATAGAGAAGATTCCTGTAAAGCCGATGAACCGGAGTTTTATCTTCAACCTCTACATGCTCAACCCAAGTTACCTGCATTGTAGAATTTAGAAATGTTACTAACAGTGCATACATACCAAAGTAACAAACCACATAAATAGTGTTTTTTTAGACTTTGTTTGGAAGTTAGGAGGGAAAGGGAAGGAGGGGGATTAAAGGGTTAGGAAGGGGGAAGGGAAGGGAAAAGGAAGGAAATCCGGGAGTATAAAATTTAGACGAAGGAGGATTTTTTTATTTTCCTTAAAAATGTAATTAAGGATGCGAAATGGACAATAATATATAATTATATATTATTATTAAATATATTTAGCTATTTTGACATTTTATCTTCAAAAAATCTCAAATTGGAGGAACTTTAACAATAGACACATGGACCCTCCAAAACCTTCTATTCTCTTTGATCCAACTCCCAAACAAGGGGAAGGCTTTCTAAAGTCATATCTTCCCTTCCCCTCCAAAACCTTACTCCAAACAATGCCTTAGTGTTGTTACCTGGGAATAACCATTAGGCATGTCCTGTATGAAGCAACCGGAAGGAAGACGATGAGATCGAAATTGAGGAACAAACTGGTTATCTTGAGGAAAATCATAAGAAACGTCAACTATTGCCCACAAGCCTTGCTCGATTTGCTGACAGTATCGCAGGAAGTAGAACTCTCTAGTCGAAACAAGTGGAGAAAGCACTTGCATCTCTTCATACATCTGAATAAAAGATATATATTGCATTTAGAACAAATTCAATTGCAAGAGAAATTGGCATGGAACTTAAAACGAAAATTTAAGTTAGATAGGTTTCGAACATACCAATTGCAAAGTACCACTATGACCACCTATAATGCCAGAAGATAGAACTTCAAAAGTTCTTGCCATTGTGACAATAGTGGGAAATAGCTCCATCCACTTGTTCTGCAAAATCAATCATGATATTTGAACAATTCAGAAAGAAAAAAATGTTAGAAGCCTTAGATTTCTAATGTTGCATGTAATATATTATTATATTAAGGTGGTTGTCACAAACCTGTGGTCTTTTTCTTTCATCCTTGAAGAAATTGAACACAATTTGTGGAGGGATTGGGAGCCAAATGGTAGTGGCTGCACTTAGCACCACACCATTTGGTTGGCCAGGGTGTGAGCTATTATGGACTATGACTCTGACTCCAATCTCATTCAACCCGGAGAGTGTGGTCCATCGGTTGCTACAAGATGTGCTAATGCTTGCACTGAAATTGGTGATCATCCTTTGTGCAAGTTTCATCATGCTCCTTTTTCCCTCAGCTGATGGAATCACTGAAATCCAAATAACTTGCTCATATCATGGTAAAGAAAAGTTAATCATGATAGGTATTGTGCAAAATAAAGATATAAATACCCGATCCGAGATCCCTTGTAGAATTTCCTGATACCATTAGACAAGCAATTCTTTCACACATCCTCTGAAGATTACTAAGCCATCTATGTGCTCCAAATGCCAATCCACTATAGAGAAGATTCCTGTAAAGCCGATGAACCGGAGTTTTATCTTCAACCTCTACATGCTCAACCCAAGTTACCTGCATTGTAGAATTTAGAAATGTTACTAACAGTGCATACATACCAAAGTAACAAACCACATAAATAGTGTTTTTTTAGACTTTGTTTGGAAGTTAGGAGGGAAAGGGAAGGAGGGGGATTAAAGGGTTAGGAAGGGGGAAGGGAAGGGAAAAGGAAGGAAATCCGGGAGTATAAAATTTAGACGAAGGAGGATTTTTTTATTTTCCTTAAAAATGTAATTAAGGATGCGAAATGGACAATAATATATAATTATATATTATTATTAAATATATTTAGCTATTTTGACATTTTATCTTCAAAAAATCTCAAATTGGAGGAACTTTAACAATAGACACATGGACCCTCCAAAACCTTCTATTCTCTTTGATCCAACTCCCAAACAAGGGGAAGGCTTTCTAAAGTCATATCTTCCCTTCCCCTCCAAAACCTTACTCCAAACAATGCCTTAGTGTTGTTACCTGGGAATAACCATTAGGCATGTCCTGTATGAAGCAACCGGAAGGAAGACGATGAGATCGAAATTGAGGAACAAACTGGTTATCTTGAGGAAAATCATAAGAAACGTCAACTATTGCCCACAAGCCTTGCTCGATTTGCTGACAGTATCGCAGGAAGTAGAACTCTCTAGTCGAAACAAGTGGAGAAAGCACTTGCATCTCTTCATACATCTGAATAAAAGATATATATTGCATTTAGAACAAATTCAATTGCAAGAGAAATTGGCATGGAACTTAAAACGAAAATTTAAGTTAGATAGGTTTCGAACATACCAATTGCAAAGTACCACTATGACCACCTATAATGCCAGAAGATAGAACTTCAAAAGTTCTTGCCATTGTGACAATAGTGGGAAATAGCTCCATCCACTTGTTCTGCAAAATCAATCATGATATTTGAACAATTCAGAAAGGTTAATTAAAGGTTTCAACTAATCAGAAACGAGTAACTTGAAAAAAAAATAAGCAAGAATAAGAACTTGAATTCTTACAGGATCCATGAACATGTCAACCAAAGTTAACCCATTCATAATCACAACTCCTGAATCTCTAGAAGCTTCAATCCGAACGTTCGGATTCTTCGAGTGACTATTTGGCTTAGGGAACATTCTTTCATAGGTATCAATATTAAGGACATCTCTCCCATCAGTACTTGACTTCATCCACAGTGGCTCATTTGTTTGCAAAAGCCTTATCAACTCTTCCATAGCATTTGAAGCTATATCTGACATAAGTGAGTTATCCATGTCTGAGAGAGTAGGTTGATAAGGCACATTTTGCATTGATGATGAAGTACCATTCCCTGGTAGAAGATCAAGATCAAGGGAAGGTCCAACACTTAACCCTTGTGTCACAAAACTCCCCATTGATAAATCCAAAGAGGACATATGAATAGGCTGAATTGATGGAAGCTGAGAAATTGGTCTTCCAATGTATTTAGCTGCAATGCTTGATACTCTTTCAAGCTGAAAATTAACAACACCATTTCAATGAACCATAAAAGAATTAACTTTAATAAACCCCACCAAAAAATTAATGAACATAAATTAATTAAGGTTATGCAATCTGCATTACTTGCTATTAATTGATTGAAAGGCTTAATTTAATTAAATTATTACCTCTTCTTTGAGTTGTGCATTATCCATTCTCAACTTTTGTTCATCAACATAAGGATCTTCATGAAGTGGAGGGCCACCACAAGAGGGACAAAACATGTTTTTTAAGGCTTCCTTATATGCAATGTTCTCACAACGTATCCTATCATTCTCTGCTCTGAGGGTGCAATTATCAGCTCTTTCATGCTGAGCCTGAATTTTTTGACCAAAAGAAAGAACTAGTTAGACTAGTGTACCATATAGTCTTATGAATATATAAAAATGAACAAACTATACACTATACTTCTTAGACCCCCACAAAATAAAATACACATTAGAGGAAAACAAAAGTACCTTTATCTGAGTCCTTCTGTTCTGGAACCAAAATTTAATTTGCCTTGGGGCCAAACCTAACTCCCTGCTTAGTTGCATCCTTTGTTTTTCATCAGGGTGTGGACACTCCTTGAACATGCTGAAAAAAACAGCAAAACAAACACATACATTTGAAGAAAAACATCAGTGTTTTATTATAGAAAAAGTTTATGGTCAAGGGTTTTTGTCTTATCCAAGGGTCGCACATGTTAAAGAGTTCTTACCAATAATGGAGAACTCTGATCAACTTAGTTAACATGGTTCACTCTTAACGATGAATATGATCAAATTTGAAGAAGAGGGTGTAAAAACAAAGATGATAGTGTAGATAAAAAGAAGAAAAAAACGCAAAACCATTACATGAAATGAAAGTATGACGCATAAAATAGAAAATGGTCTTACGATTCCAGCCTTTGAATCTGGTTAGCAGTGTGACGGTGGTAACGCTTCTTCTTCCTCCTCTGAGAATCAGAAGAACCACCATCATGGTGATGGTGGTGGTGGTTCCCGGAGGACCCACCACCGTCTCCAACACCGTATTCCATTGCACTTATTCTCTCTCTCTCTCTCTTTGAATCACCACAACCACTAAAAAAGTAGTAGTAGAAGAAGAAGAAGAAGAAGAAAAGCAAGAGTGTTTTGTTGGGGTGATAGGGATATATGGAAAAAGAAGAGAAGTTTGACGGTGGTGAAATGAATGAGAGTTTGGTGGGTGGGTTTGGCTATAGCTTAACCATGGCTATGGTATATTAAAGCATGCTGTGTTGCTTATGAAACCAAATATACTCACTCTCATTCATTCATATCACTACATTCAATAATAAAAATAAAAATATTAAGAGTTTACAAATTTATGAATTTAAGTATTATATGTTATTTATTTTTTTATCATTATTAATTGTTATAAAAATGTAATAAAAATGGACGGTAGATGATATATTATTGTGTATAAATTTATATACTAACGATGTATAGATATTATATTCAAATATTATTACAAAATGATAAAAATATGTTTTTAATGGTAATAAATTATTCAAATTCTAAAACGGCTGTGACAACAAAGATAATGGCATGATTTTGGAGATATTGCAAATGTTGTTGTGGGCTTGATGATACAAGAGAAAAAAACAGCCACTCACCATCTTCACATTTTCCTCCCATTTTGCTATGAATTCTTCAATCACCCAATAAACACACTTCTAAACATTAGATAGTATTATTACTAATATTATAGTGGTATTCAAACATGCCAGGGTATTGATATGGTATTACGGTCAAGTGAAACATATATGAATATTAATGTTGAAAAAATAATAAATAATGTGGTAAATATTTATATTTACTTCATTTTTTATTATAAAAATGTTTAACTTGTGGTAGTTATGTTTTAGAAAACTAGTTTGTAGTTGTGAATTTGTAACTTATAGCTACAAGCTTATATTCCAAAAGTTGTGTATGTAGCTAGAAGCTTATAGCTACTCATGTAAGTTATTAAAGAGTTAGTTCAATAAAACATGTTTTATAACTAGTTAAAATTTGAAAAATAATTATAATTGGATATGTAATATTTATACATTTATTTTTTTTTAACATATATTTTTAGTTTTTAATATTTTTTTCCAAATTGCAATTAAGTTTCAATTAATGATACTATATATTGTTAGAATATATGATATAAAAATATTTTATTCATTCATTTAACAATTAAATGTAAGAGTAATATATTCATCACACAAAAATTCATTAGGAAAATATTGGAAGGACATCTAATTTAATTTTAGATTGAGGGCATCTATTATGCTTCTTAAATATATATTAAAAGACAAAACCTGTAAGTGAATTTTTGAAATTCCTTTCACTTTCTAAATACTACTTGAATTAACTTTTTGAAAAGTAGATTTCAAACTCTACAATGTCATTTTTTAAAAGTTACAAGCGACTTTTAATTTTTGTTAATCCAACTACTCTAATAACTTTTTGATTGAGTTAAAAAACACAAGTTACCTAAAAACCTATAAACTTACTTTGCCCAACAATGCCTTATAAATATACACAAAGATAATGTATATAAAAAACTCTTAGTGTTGAATCGATAGAGTTTTCATAGCACTACATTAAATAGATAAATAATATGTATATACATTATAACAGTTTTTTATAATATAAACATATAATTTATCATCATTAATATTTTAATTATTATTGAGTGTAATATATATACATTATTAATATAAAGGTTTATACATAATTAATACATTATCATTCATTTATATTATTTTTTTGAAGAAACAATAATTACTGAAAATCAATAATGGATGATAGACAACAATATATAAATTTCTTATATTGTCAATGTACACACAATTTATTCTCTTCATTATTAACTCTCAACTCTATAAAAAAATAAGATTGATGAATGATATTGGTGTAACTTTAGACTCTTATAATATATATATATTTATACATATGTAATTAATATTGGTCAATAAATGCATTGGTGTTACATTTTACGAGAGAAGAAAGTGTAACGGATGGAGGGGCTTTAAAAGCATTGGCATTGAGAGAGAACGAGGAAAAAGAAAGGAAGAGACTTAATTGCAATGCTATCTACTCTTAATTAATTTCTCTCTCTAAAACTGATAGTAGTATTTGTCACCACCAGCGTGAGAGGAGAGTGTGGCCTCCCAATTCAGCTTTAAATGAGCTTGCCGGTTATTTTTCTACACCGATACGGCGGAGAACCACCACTATGTGGCTGAAATGACATAAACAGCCTTTACCTTTTTTTTTGTTTCCAAATATTTTATAACTTATACTTTTTTCTTCAAGAAAAAGATGTAGGTGTCATTCATTTTTTGTCATCATTAATTATTCAAAGAAAATATGAATAAATAGTAAAAATATATTGATTGTATATAGATGTGTAGACTTTAACTATTATACTCTTTTTCTTTGTTTATCATCGTTTAAGTTCCTATTACCTATGAGTTTCTCTCTCCTTGTTTTCCATTCCTCGTTCACACATGGACAATTACGAGGTTTGCTCGAAAGTCAAACTTTGGTCCCATTGGGATTGGTAGAGTTAAGGATCCCAATAAGATTATTGGATTTCTAACGTTTGTGGGTTAGACCAGCGGAATTTGAAGAAACTTTTGTCACTATTAGTGAAGCTATTGTTTTTTTTAAAAGAGTATAATCTTTATCAAGGAGTGATAATATTTATACAAAATCACATATCATATATTATTTATTCGACAGTCATATATCCAATTAAATATGAATGACAAGTAATATATTAACAATATAAAAACTAATATAATTGATCCTACTTTTCTAATTTTATAACACATATTATATTTTAATGTAATATTGATTATTTTTTATTAAAAACAAATATACCAACAATATATTTGTCTAATGGTGTAAGTCTCATTAGATTTACAAGATGACTAAAATGATAAGAATTCAATTCTTAATAGCAGTATTTGTTGATATGACAATCATGCACACCCTAAATAAATTAGTTCATGAGAAAACCATTAGTAATACAAACAAATCAGAAATATTGAATTGTGAATTTTCTAACGAGGTTGGAATTAATAAAATATAATCTTATCATATTTTTCAAAAATCAAGAAAATGAAATACGTGTGAAATTTGATTAGAAATAGTTTATTAAGGATTGGACGGAGTAATTGAAATTCATGCTTTTATGAAAGTTTTGCTATCTTATCACTTTGACATCCTTGGTAAGAGAAAATATTAAATGAAGGAGTTATAAATTACTGTCTTGAAAATTGTAAAATCATTAAGACTTTTTTCAATATATTATGATGATCTTGAAAAATAATAATAACAATGATTTAAATTTGTTCTTTACAAAATACTAGTATATTGTAGGTTATATTATCTCTGTTCCTAAATAAATGTAACTTAAAGTTATAACTTAGATATTAAGAAAAATGTAGTTAATATGAATACTTATACTTATAGTGTATAAATTATACCGTGTCTCATTCACTATTCATATTTAATAAGTATTGACTCTTCAAAAAAATATTTCAAATAAATTGTAAATAATATAGTGACTATATATAAATCTTTACACTCACAATATATAAATATTACACATAATTTATGTTTTTTTTTACAGTTTACCATTTTTTATTTTTCAATAGTAGTCATGATTATTCTTTTCCCTTATTGCCCATCATATTAAATAGGTAATAATAGGGCTTTTAAAATAGTCTATAAATTGTAATCATTTTTTGTAAAGATAGATAGACATAAAATATTTTTCTTTTGGAAAAAAAGATATATACATTGTGAGTATAAGAATTTTTTTACACTATCATTGCATTATCCACCATTTAATTATAATTATGATTGACCAATGAATAAAAATAATACAAATGAATGATAAATGATGTTCTGACTAAGTATAAATCTTTATATTATCAATGCATATATATTACACTCTTTTTCTTTACAATGAGTGCATTAGGCGAATTTTTATAATTATAGTCAAACATAAAACATCCACCGACAATGCGTTGATCTAGTGGTATAAGACCTCATTAAATCTCTTGGATGACCAAAATGTCAATGATTCGATTCTTGTTAGAAACATTTGTTGGGAGAGACAATCATACACCCCAAAAAAGATTAGTTCATATCAATAAATATTATTCGATCAAAATTATTATTTTAAAATATTTTATCATAACTATTTATGTTAAGTATAAATAAAATGATATTCCTAATAGAGTTTACTTAACTTTTAGTACGTACTTATCATGATTTAGTAGGAATAAAAATAAAATCTATTTAGAGTTATATTTATTATATTAAAATATGGTATATTTATTAGCTTTCCATAAAAGCTTTCTTTTTATTCTAAATAAATGCATATGCATATACGGGCAAATTAGAAAAAAGGGCTAAACACACATGGACATGTGGCTAATTGTATATGGTGATAAACATGGCACAATGGGGAAACGTGGAGTGAGTCAATTAAGTTTATTGAAATTTAAATTTGGTAATGATACACTCTTAATGTGTTACTTACTTTTATAAAGTGTTTATTAATTTTGGAGATTAGCCCTTAATGGTTTGTTCGAGAGTTAGATTTTGAAGGAAAAAGAAAGGAAAAAGAATACTGGAGAGTCATCTCACAAATGTATATTATGATTCCTAAGTTTTCTCTTTCCCTTCATTTTCATCCAAAATCTAACTCTCCAACTAACTATAAATATATTGGAAACCATAACCATAAGAGCATATTCATTTTGGAGAGGAAAGTTGGTTTACCACCATAATGAGACATTCAATAACCAAGGTTAAGAAATATAGAAAAAAATGTATGTACAAAAATTATAGATTTTATATATTGTCATTATATATTATTCACCATTCATATTTAATTATTATTGACTAGTAAATAATATATTGTATGTGTATAAAACTATACACTAGCAGTCTATAAATATTACACTTTTAAGAATTATATCTATTTGTTATATAAACCATCTGTTGTCCTAATATAATAATATCGAAAATTCTTATATTATCACTACATATATTTCCCTTTTAATTAAAACTATTTCTAATCATGTAGATCACAAGGATGGCAATATGATGGATTTTTAAGTTGAAGCTGGATAAATATAATGTATTAAAATTTGAGTGTAATATTTATGTATTAATGATATAAGATTTATACAGTCAGTACATTATTTACTATTCATTAATATTACTATTTTTGAAAACTCAATAATAATTGAAAATAAAAGATAAATGATAAACTGATTATGTATACAACTTTTACACATTCTATATATGTAGAAGATATATGTTAAATTCGTGTGATTATTTGCTTAATTCATTTATTTGATATCCCATTATTTTGGGATGTCACATTAATTCAATTGGGATTAGAGCCAAAGGAAGAAAGTGTGGAAGCAAGCTTTGGACTCTGCCAATCTGTCATTCCGAACACAAATTTTAAATTGATTATCTATTCAATTTATTTAAGTCAAGCTTTAATCAACTGTAAATAAAAAAAAGTCTTCACGTTATCTTCAATTATTTATGAACTTGAAATGAGTATGATTAGTCATATATGGAAATGTACTAATTGCAGAAGGGATTACTTGTATGTACTAAATGAGAGATCTTAATGATATTTTAAGGAAATTAAGTATGTAATAATTAACTAAAATAATAATAATTTCAAAAATTAAGAGAAGTTACTAAGTATAAATTTTTTATTAAGTTATGAGCCGTAATAAAGCACAAAAAAAAAACAGTAAATCATTTTGTCAAAAGATAATTACACTAGAATATGAATACAACTTTATTCAAAATCATAAAAAGATACTTTCATACAACAAATTTCTTAAATTATACAAATGTATTCTTAAATTATACAAAAGTTTGATTATAGCAATCACTATTTATAAAGCTTAAATAGTTTAACAATGTGCCAGTATATCATTGAATGACATTGAGAATGTATTAAACTTAAAGTTCAAGGGTTTTAAAAAACTGAATATTTCAAATTATAGGTAATAACAATTTGTTTCCATAAAAGGTAATAACAATTTATAAATTGCAAATTCAACAACACATTTCCACACAATTAAAATAGTCAAAGAAGAGTTCACCAAAATAATAAAAAATAGTCATGGTTGATCTTTAAAGTCTCCTCAATTAATTAAGGTAATGACACTTAAATTAAGAATATGCTAGTTAAACACCCACAAATGTACTCCTACCTTTTTTATTACATTTCCCTATTTTCGATAATTTTCCTTGTAAGGTTATGAGCTTGCCACTTAGAAAAGAAAAATGATAAATGAAGACATTCACTACGTAAGGAAAAATTATTGCTTCATTCGGACACTTTTAGTTCTATAGGAGTCTCACATAGAATAAAATAATAAATTTAATGTGGTATTAAGTAGGGGTGTTCAAATCCAGACCGATCCAAAACAAAAACCGCAAACCGATCCAAAGTAGACCGAAACCGCAAAAACCGAATGTATTTGGATCGTATTGGATTTATTTTTTAAGGACCGATCGGTCCGGTCCGGTCTTCGGTTTCATGTCTGGGATCCAGACCGATCCAGACCGGACCGATATTATTAAGTTAACTAAAATATATCACATAAGCATTAAGCAGTAAGCTAAACACAACAAAAACGCATATAAACTGTCGTAACAATATGAATATTGATGTTTCTAATCTTGCTATTAAAAGAATCAAACTTTTCTTCATTGTTCTGGTTACTACCTTGTTGGTGTTGTAGGCTAAAATTGAAGGAATTTATATGTTTATATCTAAAAAATAGACCGATCCAAACCGGACCGAAACCGCATATAATATTTGGACCGGATTGGATCGGACATCTTAATATAAATGGACCAGATCGGACCGGACCGCATACTAATTACGCGTTTGGATCGAATGATTTTTTTTCTTAAAAATCGATCCAAATGGACCGCGAACACCCCTAGTATTAAGTCATGAGGCTCTCCAATGTAATAAATTAGTTTTTTGAGTTTGACTCTTGTTATGTGTTTAAATCCTAACAATTGGCGAGGAAGCATGAGAGATGGAATAAAAACACCAATTGTTAGGACTTAAACACATGAGGAGAATCCAACTTAAAAGACTAATCTATTAGGTGGGAGAGCCTCATGACTTAAGTACCATATTTAATTTACTATTTATTGAAAATGAGACTCTTAACATTCTACTTATTCCACACAAATCTCTGCAGGGAATAGTCCAAGTGGTCATGTACTATCAAAACTAATGACTACAGAGATTTGAGGTCCAAGTTCAAATGTTAGGTATTTCCTTATGGCGGTTCTTTAGTGGCTAAATGACTATCCTTTTCCTAAGGCTTTGTTTGGGAGTTAGGAGGGAAAGGTAAGGAGAGGGATCAAAGGGTTCAGAAGGGGGAGGAAGGGAAGGGGAAAGGAAGGAAATCCTCCATTTTGATAAATCTATTATTATTTCTTTACGAACCTATATTATACACAATATGTGGCTCCCTGAGAGCATTTATAAGAATATTGACACGATGTCAAGAAACTTCCAATGTGGTGGTAATGCAAATAAGCAGAATCTGAACCTGATTAAATGGGGGGGGGGGTGTGACTAAACATAAAAAAGATGGTGGTATTATGATCCGTGACTCATGTTTGGTGAATATCCTTGTTCTTGAAAAACTGAGTTGATATATGATTCAAGAAAGCAATAAACATTGGTGCAAGGTTTTTATGGAGAAGTATCTTGGCAATTGTTATATGGTGTATACACCCATTAGGCCTTTCGCTTCTCCTATTTGGAATAGTATCATGAAAGCTACAATGGAACTGAGAAATGATTTCAGCTTGCAGTTGGGCAATGGTAACCAATCTTCCTGATACGATAATTGGTCTGGAATTGGTAAGCTTTGCAATTTGGTGGATCATTTTAATATTTCCAAGACCCAATTGTAACTGCAGGATTTTTGGAAGGATTGTTCCTAGACTTTAGTTTTATTTATACTATACTTCCTAATCATGTCAAAGACACTATTCAACCAATTCCAGTTTCGTCTTCTTCGAACAATATTGACTCTTGGATTTGAGAGGATAGTGGAACAAGGTGTTACTTAGTTAACTTTGGTTATTGGTGGATTATGAGCAATGATCATATTGTGTCTTCACATAATCTCTCATGTTGGTTGTGGAGATTGCATGTTATAGAAAAAGTCAA
Source organism: Lupinus angustifolius (assembly GCF_001865875.1). Classification (NCBI taxonomy): domain Eukaryota; kingdom Viridiplantae; phylum Streptophyta; class Magnoliopsida; order Fabales; family Fabaceae; genus Lupinus; species Lupinus angustifolius. The sequence goes on along the minus strand of NW_017720565.1, from coordinate 71,923 downwards.
ATTTCTTTGCTGACTCTTTGCTCATGATTCCTTGCCAGTAAACTCTCTTCGTTTCAGAAGACATATGACAATGTCACCTATCTACTCGTGTTGTAATATTGTTAGTGAGGAGCTCTTACACACCTTTAGGGACTATTGTAACCATGCTATTTTATGGTGTCATTTGGGTTTCAATGAGCAAGGCTTCTGGGTCAGTCAGCCCTTCATGTATTGGCTGGTGGATAATATCAAATCCTCCAATGAAAAAAAAATTGGTAGGTTTTTAGTGGGCTTGGTGGTAGTGTAATAATACCATATTTGGTACTATTTATTAGGACACAACTTATGTCGCTAAAAAACTCCATCATGATTATAAGAATTGGTTTTCTGCTGACATCTTTTCCTTTGAAGTAGCTATTGATAAAGAACAAAATCAGAATCCCTTTAATGATTGTAATCATAACTCTAATCCAGGAAGTGCAACAATTATCAAGGAAACAAATCCCTTAAAGTATGGCATCAAACGAGGATCATCAATACCAGAATATACTTTAATTCTTTCCTCATAATAAGTTACAACAATTTTATATATATATATATATATATATATATATTTCTTATACTATACTCTTATATAGTATTAAGAATATTCTTATGACAATATATTGAAACCTTTTATGAAAAAACTTGTAAGAAGGTCTAGATATCAGTCACTTTCATTAAGGTCTTGAGATCAGTCACTTTCATATATTTAAAAAAAAAGGTGTAAAGATCAATGTGCTCAAGCATTTAGAAGCACTTCCCAACAAATCAGGAAAAAAAAGTACGTTTATTTTTTAAAGAAAGTAAAAAACATTAATAAAGTTTCAAGCTTATATATATATATATACATGATTGAGTAATGAAAAGAATAATGCTTCCACTTTCTCTTTATGGTATCATAGCCATACAAATCAGCAAGCCAAACCACCATATCATCATCAAGCAATACCAATTTACCTATCCCAAAAACTGAACCAAACTTAAGCATTCAACAATTTCACCAATGTTCAAGTTTTATCTCTATGAAACTGAGCACACACAACCTCCTATTGTGGCGCAATCAAATCACACCCTTAGATCGAAGTGTTGGCATTTTTCATCACCTCTCTAGTGAAGAAAAACCATGAGAAAAAGTTAAGGATCATTTGGGAGAGAGCAGTCCAAATCCTAACTACCATTATTAGATCACCAATGATGGTCTCCTGTGTTCGTGGCTCCTTAGAACCATGACAAAAGAAGTCCTAACTGTGATTAGTGGAGATACTGCATATGATATTTGGACCTCCATTGAAGAACAATTACTACTCGCTACAGCAGAAAAGGCAAGGATCTTGAAAAACATGCTGATGACAATAAAAAAGGGTCACGATCCCTTGGAGAATATCAAAGAGAATGTAAATCAATCTGTGATAATCTAACTGTAATAAAAGAACATATTTCTGATCAAGATAAAGTGTTCCAATTCACTTATGGCCTTGGACAAAGGTATGAAAGTGTTTCCATGCTTATGAAACCACCTTACCCTTCCTTTAGTCAATTTTTGTTAACCCTCCAAGGACTCTAGCAAATACAAAATGCCCGAAGGAAGAGGAGAAGAACTTCATAGACTATGCACAAGATTTCTATGGCCAACGAGGACGTGGTTGAGGACGAAATGGATGTGGCAGCAGACAATTTAACTCCCAAGGAAGGCGCTTCACACCTGCAGGTTGATATAATAGTCAAAGTGGTCACCAAAATAGTGCAACTCAAATGAGATAGTATCACATCCCAAAAGGAGAAAAATTGCACCCAATTTCTCAAACCACTAAAGGAAAAGTTACTTATCAAATTTATAAGAGGCCAAATCATGATGATGCTTCTTATTAGTACATGTATGATTATTCTTACCAGACACAAGGTTTTCAACAGGCCCTTGCAGCTCTTGCCTTAAATGACACAACATATCACTCCTTCATTGTGGATTTTGGAGCCACATCCCATATGGTCAATATTGTAGGTAATTTATTTTATGTTAAGCTTTATCATGAAAATCATATGATCTATGTGGGTGATGGAAATCGTATACCAATAACATATACTGATGATATGGATATTACCTAACCTAATGAGAATGTAAAATTGAAAGATGTGCTTGTGGTTCCTGACTTAAAGAACAATTTGTTATCTATTGAAAAATTTGCTTATCATAATCATTGCAGTTTTGAATTCACTTCTTTCGGCTTCATTATTAAGGACCAAAACCATAGGATGATTGCAAGCGATCATAAAAAAGGATAACTGTACACTCTAGGAAGAAGCTATCATGAGGCTTTGAGTGCAATAAGAGGAGGTTCTCCTTAAACTATCTAGCATAAACGACTTGGACACCCAAACTCAAAAATCATATATATGTTGAAAGATAAGATCAATGTAACACTATAGACAACAAACATGGTGTTTGTGTTAGTTGTGGACAAACCCCTTTCAAGTAAATATTGTGGGGTACGGTATACAGGTAGCCTGGTGATTGTTGCATTTCTTTAATGCATTTTAATTTTGTCATATATCCAAATATTATTGATTATTAAATTTTAAGTTTGACGCACTATAAATTTAATAAATTATATTAAGAATCATTTGAAAACATCTCGAGTTTGTTTAGCAAATTATCTCGAATTTTGTTCCCTTTGTAGATTATCAATGCTTTTGTATTTGAATCTATTTCTCAAATAAAGATTGATAATCTTATGATATAAAGAAATTGAGAATTTGAAGATGAAGATTCTAGAACAATCAAGAATGAGTTTAGGACAAACCCCTTTCAAGTATATATTATGGGGTACGTTGTACATGTAGTCTGATGTTTATTGCATTTGTTTTAGGAATTTTAACTTTGTCATATATCCAAATATTATTAATTATTAAAATTTATTCATATAAAATTTAAGTTTGATGCACTATAAATTTAATCAATTATATAAAGAAGCATGTGTAAGCATCTCTAATTAGTTTTCCAAATTATCTAGAATTTCGTCCCTTCATAGATTATCAATGCTTTTATATTTGGATCAATCTTTGAAATAACGATTAATAATCTTATGATATAAAGAAATTGATATTTTTAAAAAGATGATTCTAGAACAATGAAGAACAAGTTTAGGACAAACCCCTTTCAAGTAAATATTATGGGGTACGTTGTTCATGTAGCATGGTGTTTGTTGCATTTCTTTGAGGCATTTTAATTTTTTCAAATATCCAAATATTATTAATTATTAAAACTTAAGTTTGATACACTATAAATTTAATCAATTAGATTAAGAATCATGTGAAAACATCTTTAGTTTGTTTAACAAATTATCTCGATTTTTGTTCATTCGTAGATTATCAATGCTTTTATATTTGGATCCATTTTGCAATAACGATTGATAATCTTATGATATAAAGAAATTGAGAATTGGAAGATGAATATTCTATAACAATCAAGAACGAGTTTAGGACAAACCCCTTTCAAGTATATATTATAGGGTACGTTATACATGTAGCCTCGTGTTTATTGCATTTCTTTCAGGAATTTTAACTTTGTCATATATCCAATTATTATTAATTATTAAAATTTATTATATGAAGTTTAAGTTTGATACACTATAAATTTAATCAATTATATAAAGAAGCACGTGTAAGCGCCTCTAATTTGTTTAGCAAATTATCTCGAAGTTCATTCCCTTCATAGATTATCAATACTTTTGTGTTTGGATCCATTTTTGCAATAATGATTGATAATATTATGATTTAAAGAAATTGAGATTTTGAAGACGAATATTCTAGAATAATCAAGAACGAGTTTAAGATAAACCCCTTTCAAGTAAATATTATGGGATATGATGTTCACGTAGCCTGGTGTTTGTTACATTTATATAAGGCATATTAATTTTGTCGTAAATCCAAATATTATTAATTATTAAAATTTAAGTTTGATGCACTGTAAATTTAATCAAATATATTAAGAATCATGTGAAAGCATCTCTAGTTTGTTTGGCAAATTATCTCGAATTTTGTTCCCTTCATAGAATATCAATGCTTTAGTATTTGGATCCATTTTTGCCATAACGATTGATAATCTTAAGATAAACAGAAATTGAGAATTTGAAGATGAAGATTCTAGAACAATCAAGAACGAGTTTGGGACAAACCCCTTTCAAGTATATATTATAGGGTACGTTGTACATGTAGTCTGGTGTTTATGGCATTTCTTTCAGGCATTTTAACTTTGTCATATATCCAAATATTATTAATTATTAAAATTTAAGTTTTATGCACTATAAACTTAATCAATTATATAAAGAAGCATGTGTAAGCATCTCTATTTTTTTAGGAAATTATCTCAAATTTTGGTCCCTTCATAGATTATCAATGCTTTTGTATTTGGATCCATTTTTGCAATAACGATTGATAATCTTATGATTTAAAGAAATTCAGATTTTGAAGATGGAGATTTTAGAACAATCAAGAACGAGTTTAGGATAAATCCCTTTCAAGTAAATATTATGGGGTATGTTGTTCATGTAACATGGTGTTTGTTGTATTTCTTTCAAGCATTTTAATTTTTTCATATATTCAAATATTATTAATTAGTAAATATTCAAGTTTGATGCATTATAAATTTAATCAATTATATAAGGAAACGTGTGAAAGCATCTCTAGTTTGTTTAACAAGTTATCTCGAATTTTGTTCCCTTTATAGATTATCAATGCTTTTATATTTGGATCCATTTTTGCAATAACGATTGATAATATTATGATATAATGCAATTGACAATTTGAAGATGAAGATTGTAGAACAATTAAGAATGAGTTAAGGATAAACCTCTTTCAAGTATATATTGTGGGATACATTGTACATGTAGTTTGGTGTTTGTTGCATTTCATTCATAAATTTTAACTTTGTCATATATCCAAATTTTATTAATTATTAAAATTTAAGTTTGATGCACTATAAATTTAATCAATTATATTAAGAAGCATGTCAAAGCATCTCTAGTTTCTTTAACAAATGATCTCAAACTTTGCTTCATTCATTGATTACCAATGCTTTTATATTTGGATCCATGTTTTTTTTAATAACGATGATAATCTTATAATATAATGAAATTGACAATTTGAAGATGAAAATTCTAGAATAATTAAGTACGAGTTAAGGACAAGCCCTTTTCAAGTATGTATTGTGGGATACATTGTACATGTAGCCTGGTGTTTGTCGCATTTCCACAACACCTTTAAACTTTGTCATATATCCAAATATTATTAATTATTATGGGGTAAATTGAGATTTTGAAGATGACGATTCTAGAACAATGAAGAGCAAGTTTAGGAGAAACCCGTTTCAGGTAAATATTGTGAGGTACGTTGTTCATGTAGCATGGTGATTGTTGCATTTCTTTCAGGCATTTTAATTTTGTCATATAACCAAATACTATTAATTATTAAAATTTAAGTTTGATGCACTATAAATTTGATCAATTGTATTAAGAAGCATGTGAAAATATCTCTAGTTTTTTTAGCAAATTAACTCTAGTTTTGTTCATTTCATAGATTATCAATGCTTTTGTAGTTGGATCCATTTTTACAATTATCATTGATAATCTTATGATATAAATAAATTGGGAATTTGAAAATGAAGATTCTAGAACAATCAAGAACAAGTTTTGGACAAACCTCTTTCAAGTATATATTGTTGAATACATTGTACATGTAGCCTGATGTTTGTTACATTTCTTTCAGACATTTTAACTTTGTCATATATCCAAATATTATTAATTATTAAAATTTAAGTTTTATGCACTATAAACTTAATCAATTATATAAAGAAGCATGTGTAAGCATCTCTATTTTTTTAGGAAATTATCTCAAATTTTGGTCCCTTCATAGATTATCAATGCTTTTGTATTTGGATCCATTTTTGCAATAACGATTGATAATCTTGTGATTTAAAGAAATTCATATTTTGAAGATGGAGATTTTAGAACAATCAAGAACGAATTTAGGATAAACCGCTTTCAAGTAAATATTGAGGGGTACGTTGTTCATGTAGCATGGTGTTTGTTGCATTTCTTTCAAGCATTTTAATTTTATCATATATACAAATATTATTAATTAGTATGAAAATAAGTTTGATGCACTATAAAGTTAATAAATTATATAAGGAAACGTGTGAAAGCATCTCTATTTTGTTTAACAAATTATCTCGAATTTTGTTCCTTTCATAGATTATCAATGCTTTTTTATTTGGACCCATTTTTGCAATAACAATTGATAATCTTTTTATATAATGAAATTGACAATTTGAAGATGAAGATTATAGAACAATTAAGAATGAGTTAAGGACAAACCTCTTTCAAGTATATATTGTGGGGTACATTGTACATGTAGTCTGGTGTTTGCTGCATTTCATTCACACATTTTAACTTTGTCATATATGCAAATTTTATTAATTATTAAAATTTAAGTTTGATACACTATAAATTTAATCAATTATATTAAGAAGCATGCCAAAGCATCTCTAGTTTCTTTAACAAATTATCTCAAATTTTGCTCCATTCATTAATTACCAATTCTTTAATATTAGGATCCATTTTTTTAATAACAACGATACACTTTTTTTGCTATGTTTTTTTATACACTTTTTTTAGAACTTAAACCAATCCCACAACCAAATAAAGAGGATTCAACCAAATAAAGAGGATTCAAGTGTTATTCTGATTAGGTGATTTATTATCAATTTTATTGTTGTGAAAGAATTATTGTTATTAATCATCGGTGGAACACCATAACTGTTAAAATTACGTTGCAATTGCTCATATTATTGTTATTAATTTCTTGTTATTTTGTTGTCTTGTTATTATTGATATATTGTTGTTGTTGTCACTATTTTTTACTTTTATTATTATTGTCTTACTACTTATTACTATTTTATGATGTTGTTTACTTATACTATAGTTGCACACGTTTTAATGTTGTTGAACACTATTTTTATTGTTGTTTTATGGTTAATATTTAGTCATTTTTATGAGTGTTGAATGTAAGTGCAATTTCAATATTTTATAAATTAAAAAAACCGATCCAAACCGAACTGAAACCGCATATTATATTTGAATCAGATTGGATCGGACATCTTAACATAAATAGACCAGACCGGTCCAGACCGCATGTTAATTACGTGTTTGGATCAAATCATTTTTTGCCAAAAAATTGATCCAAATGGATCGCGAACACCCCTACTCCTAACTAGGGATGAGATGGAGGGTTTTCGTTGTCAGGAATCATAGAGCTACCACCACCTTTGATGAGGTTACTCAAGTTGTTGAACTCTGCACACAACCTCATGTTTTGTGAATCAGCAGTTGTTTGAACGAAGTTCCTCAAGGATTGATAATGGTTATCAATATAAGCATTATAACGTTGATATGAGTCCTTTAGAGACTGAAAGTGAAGATCCATCCTGTTGTTGAGACATTGTTCGATAGCATCCAGGTAAGCTTGTCCAAAAGCTGGTTCTTGTGATGCATGACAAAAGACTCCCCCTGAGTAGCAGCATATGGCTCTTGAGCATCATCTTGATCATCTTCACCAGAGGGGTCAAGATTCCCAGTGTTAAAGTCCTCTTGATATTGCCATGTGTTGCCGTACTTATATATGCCCATCTTATGAATCAGACTCTCACCAATCAAACGATCCTTGTCAGAACATTCCAGAACTATAGTATCTGAGACATCAATATGCAGATAATCAATAACTCGCGAAAAGAAGATATTATAAGGAAGCAACCTTGATTGTAAAGTGGGCTATATATGACCTTCAGAATCTCTTCAGGCCAGTTGATCATTATATTCTCCTTTACAACAAACATGAACCTCAAATCATCCATGGTAGGTTGTGCATGATTTGTGTTCCTCTGAATCAGAATATAGGCAATAAGATAATGTAGGAGTTATTCTCTACGGACTGCGACCCAACTTTGGTTAATTCACCGTGAACATACAACTGAGGTCTTCGCAAACAAGATTTATACATTTCAGCAGCATCAAAAGTGTTGTTGTTTGCCAAACCACAGTCTCCTAAGCTAGCACCATTACACGATAAACCACCCACGTTCATGAAAATGTCCTCATTCAACTCAAACAGTTTTCCAGCAATCATTGACCAATATTTTCCATCCTTATATCTAAAGTTTGCATAATATTCCCTAACTAGAGAAGGGTAGATATTACCTTTCAATTCCAAGAAGGGGACATCCCCTTGTCCTTGCAAACCATGTGGAAAATCAAAGTTCTGTTTCGCTAACCAAGTCAGATTTGCAAACCTTATGTATGTGGGTTTCCTTCCCTGAAATTTGAGCAACCGGGTTTCTTGCAGAATCAACAAATAATACGGGTCCCCACGGTCCTGCCTTCCCTGTTGACTTGATGGCACAGATTTTGGAGCATGCAGTGGACGTTGAGTGGTTGTCTTTACTCTTTTAGCACGTCATCTCTCCATTGTAGTTGAAACCGAACTGTGATGAAGGTTTAATGGAAGAATTTAGGGAAACCTAAGGTAGGGTTTTGAATTTGGGGGAAACTGGATTTCTTGGAAATTGGAGATGGAGAAGCCGGTTTATGGAGTGGAAATAGAGTGGGGTTATTCGGTTTGGGCTATGATGGAGTTTAGAGATGATGTTGAACTTGTTCATCTGAGATTTGAAAGAAAAGGAGATGATGGAGGTTTTGAAAAATGTCCAGAAATGCTTATGTTTCTGTTATACTGGTGTCGTTAATCGATTAAATGCTTGTCTTAATCGATTAACATGAGCTAAAAATACCAGGTTTTAAAAAATTTTACTCAGGTAATTGATTAACATAGGCTCTTAATCGATTAAATGCATCAGATACATCGTTTTGGATGTTTTTAAAGGCATGCAAGGATTTCAAACTTTTTAATAAATCATTTTTTAGCATTCACATATAAACATAAAACTTTATTACAGAATCATGGATCATACAAGGAATATTTCGCTATCAACATGTTTTTATTTTGAAGCATACAAGAGAAATAATCATGCAAGGCAATAACATAAGTTCAATCAAGATATTCTTCATCAAGGATTCCTAGTTCTCTTCGAAGAACATAGAAAGTATCTCGTGAGAGGGGCTTGGTGAAAATATCTGCAAATTGCTTAGATGTTTCAACAAAAAAATGATGTCTTATTTCAATATGCTTTGTTCTTGAATGCAAAACAGGATTCTTGGAAAGGTTGATGGCACTCGTGTTATCACACTTAATAGGGATCTTTTCTAATATAAGCCCAAAGTCCTTAAGTTGCTGCTTCATCCAAAGGATTTGAGCGCAATACACGCCAGCGACAATGTATTTCGCTTCTCCAATGGACAAAGCAACGCATGCTTGCTTTTTACTATGTCATGCCACTAAGGAACTGCCTAATAGATGACGAGTCCCACTAGTGCTCTTTCGATCCAACTTATACCCAGCGAAGTTAGAATTAGAGTCATGCAACTAGGGAGCTGCCTAATAGGTGACAAGTCCCACTAGTGCTTTTTTGATCCAACTTACACCCAGCGAAGTCAGAATCAGAGTAACCTACCAAGGATAAGTAGGCATCCCTAGGATACCATAATCCCATATTTATTGTTCCTTTTAAATATATCATGATACGTTTTACAACAATATAATGTGATTCTTTTGGAAAAGCTTGAAATCTAGCACACATACAAACGCTAAACATAATATCGGGGCGGCTAGTAGTCAAATACAATAAAGAGCCGATAATCCCATGATATTTGGTTACCTCAATAGTTTTTCCCTTTTCGTCTTTATCAAGATAACATGTGGATGCCATAGGCGTGGATGCATCTTTGCATTGCTCCATATCGAACTTCTTTAGTAATTCTTTGCAGTATTTAGATTGATGAATAAAGATGTCGCTTTCCATTTGTTTAATTTGAAGCCTAAGGAAGAAAGTCAGCTCACCCATCATCGACATCTCAAACTCGCCCTGCATCAACTTAGAGAATTCCTTATAAAGGATGTCATTAGTAGATCCGAAGATAATATCATCAACATATATTTGAACAAATAAAACATGATTATCTAATCTACGGATAAAGAGAGTGGTGTCGACCAAACCTCTTTTGAACCCTTTTTCTAATAGGAACGAACTCAACTATCGTATCAGGCTCTAGGAGCCTATTTTAGGCCATAGAGGGCCTTCTTGAGTTTATACACATGGTTCGGGTATTTGAAGTTTTCAAACCCTGGTGGTTGATCTATGTACACCTCCTCTTGAATATAGCCATTTAAAAATGTGCTCTTAACATCCATTTGGAAGAGCTTGAAGTTCATGATCGATGCGAAGGACAAGAGCATCCTAATGGCCTCAAATCTGGCTACAGGAGCGTAGGTCTCATCACAATCGATGCCCTCCTTCTTGTTTTAGCCTTTGGCCACTAAGCGAGCCTTATTTCTAATTATCAAGCCAGATTCATCTAGCTTGTTATGAAAGACCAATCTGGTGTCAATTATAGGATGCTCTTTTGGTTTGGGGACCAAGTCCCACACATTATTACGCTCAAACTGGTTTAGCTTTTCTTGTATAGCTATACCCCAATGTACATCCTCAATGGCTTCACCGATGGTCTTTCGCTCTATTTAAGATACGAATGCAATAAAATTACAGACATTACATAAAGAACTACGGGTTACCACTCTCGTAGATATGTCACCTAACACCTTATCGAGTGGATGGTCCTTTTTGGTTTTCTACACAATAGGCATGTCCTGATGTTCTTCATCTACTGTTTGCTCAACATCTTCTTGTTGGATTTGGTTCATGTCCTTTGAATGACCTTATTCTAGTGTACCTGAAATGTCATCAGAAAAGACATTTCTCTTCTTTGTTGGAGAAGATTCGTCAAAGTGAACATTAATAGAGTCTTCTGCTTGCATGGTATATTTATTAAACACACGAAAAGCCTTCCTATGTAAAGAATACCCTAAGAATATGCCCTCATCAGCCTTCGAGTCAAATTTTCCTAAAGATCTTTTTCCATTATTTAAAATAAAACATTTGCACCCGAATGCATGAAGATGAGCAATATTCGGTTTTCAACCTTTAAAAATTTCATAAGGTGTTTTCGAAAATGTAGATCTAAGTAGTATTCGATTCATTACATAACAGGTAGAATGAACTGCATCAACCCATAAATATTTTGGAGCCTTGCTCTCATTTAGCATGGTCCTCGCGACTTCCTCTAGAACTCTATTTTTCCTCTCAACAACTCCATTTTGTTGAGGGGTATGGGGAGCTGAGAACTGATGCATGATACCATGCTTATTACAAAACTTATTAAATTTATGATTTTCAAATTCTCCGCCATGGTCGGATCGTATGTAAATAATTTTCAGGTTAGACTAGTTTTGAATTTGTTTGGCTAGATATTTGATAGATTTATATGCATCGCTCTTTGATGCTAAAAACAAAGTCCATGTGAATCTAGAAAAATCATCAACAATTACTAAAGCGTAATAACTTCCACCAAAACTCATAATTTGCGATGGTCCAAACAAGTCCATATGGAGAAGCTCCAAAGGTGTAGTAGTGGATATCACATTCTTTTTATTAAAGGAATTCTTTACTTGTTTACATTTTTGACACATGTCACAAGAATCCCGAGTTTTAAAATCGAGTTTTGGTAGACTGATAACCAAATTATTTTTAGATAATTTTCTAGATGCTTCACATGAATGTCAGCGTCTCGTCTATGCCAAAGCCAGATGTCATCTTATTTTGAAATAAAACATTTTGAAAATAAGGAAGTGACATCCTCCAGATTAACCATATAAATATTATTTACACGATAACCGACAAATTTTATATTATTAGATAATACGTCATGAATAATACAACAACCAGAATCAAATGACACACGATTATCTTTGTCGCATAGTTGGCTGATGCTCAACAGATTATGTTCCAAACCTTCTACATATAGAACATTCTCGATTATAGCATGAGTTGAGTTGTCAATCTTTCCAATGCCTAAGATTCTTCATTTGTTGTTGTCTCCATAAGTGACGAAACCTTCTTCCTTTAATGACAAGTCTATGAATTTTGACTTGTCTCCAGTCATATGTCTCGAACATCCGCTATCAAGATACCAATGTTGCCCATGAGTTCGCAGACATACCTGCAAAATAGATCACCTGCAAGTTTCAGGTACCCAAATTATATTAGGTCCTTTTCTATTAGTAATCAGGGAGTTATCTCCCTTTCTTACCCAAGCGTAAACACCATTGGGTATCCCATATTTCCTGATGTAGCAGGAATGAGAGGTGTGGCCATGTGTGCCACAATAGAAACATGTAGGAACCTTATTTTTCTTATTAGACTTTTTATTTGGACGAGTTAGAGGTCTCCTATATGGTCTATTTCTATGGGATGGGGAAACATACCCTAATCCAGTGTGGTCACCAACGTTTCTCGTTTTACCTAGCGAGGTATCTAATTGATGTTGACTATTTGTAAGTTTTGCGAGTTTTTCATTTAATTTAAAATTCTCATTTTTCAAGTTCCCACAAGACTCACAAGTAGTTGTTTGACGTAAATTATTTTTAGAGCAATCGCATGAATTACAAGAAAAAATTAAATCTAAAGTTTCATTTTCCAATTTTAGCTCATCTAATTCTTTTTGTAGTTATATTATTTTCTGATCATTTAGCAAAATTATTCTTTTTCTGTCGGCACTAATTTTTGCTAATTTCTTAAGCTCTTCATGCATCTCGACATAAGCATCATTTAAAACATCATATGAGGGAGAATCATCAGAAGAGGATGATGTATCAGAATATACCTCATTAGTAGCCTCCTCTGTACTACCTGATCCGCAAGCCTCATCTGTTATGGTCATTAGGCACAGCTTGGCGGTCTCCTCTTCATCTGAGGTGCTTGATAACATTTCTTCCTCCAATACATCCCAAACAATGTATGCCTTTTTCGATTTGAAGTCTCGGGGAGTGCTCTTTTCTGAATCAACTTTGTTCAAGTAAGTGGGACACTAGAACTTCATGTGACCCGGCTTACCACATTCATGGAAAGTGAAGCGCTCCTTATTCTTGCATTTCTTAGTTGATTCTCACGCCTCTTTCTTTTGAAATAGCTTGAAACCTTCTTTCTTCTTTAGAAATTTTCCAACCTTTCGCACTAGAAGGTTTAGCGTTTCTTCATCAATGTCTGAGTCAAAGTCGTCATTGTCTATCTCTTCAGTGGGTTGTAATGTTGTAGCTTTAAGAGATATTTATGTAGCCTGATATTTGTTGCATTTCTTTCAGGCATTTTAATTTTGCCATATATCCAAATATTATTAATCATTAAAATTAAAGTTTGATGCACCATGAATTTAATCAATTAAATTAAGAATCATGTGAAATCATCTTTAGATTGTTTAGCAAATTATCTCGAATTTTTTTCTCTTCATAGATTATCAATGCTTTTGTATTTGGATCCAATATTGTAATAACGATTGATAATCTTATGATATAATGAAATTGAGAATTTGAAGATGAAGATTCTAGATCAATAAAGTACGAGTTTATGACAAACCACTTTTTAGTAAATATTGTGAGGAACATTGTATATGTAACTTGTTGTCTATTGCATTTCTTTCATCGATTTTAACTTTGTCATATATCCATATATTATTAATAATTAAAATTTAAGTTTGATGCAATATAAATTTAATCAATTATATTAAGAAGCATGTGAAAGCATCTCTAGTTTGTTTAGCAAATTATCTCGAATTTTGTTTCGTTCATAGATTTTAATGCTTACATCCCACATGCATAGTATATGAAATACAAACTGTAAATTGCATCATTCAAACTAAAATAATAGAGAAAAGATGAATAAAAAGGATTGAATGCTATTGGGCATTGGCAATTAGAGGCAATATCATAAGCATAAGCAACTTTTATAGAGGAAAAAATAAACATTGGAGAAGAAAAAATAACTAACTCTCAAGCACGCAATGTCTTTTACTCTCGTCGCAGCAGTCATTCACTATCCAGGAGAATTAAACAATAAAAAAAGGCAAGGAATAAAGATCATATGATAAGTGGTGTGAATATGTTGTGTGGGCTTGTACGTATTTAAGTTATGTGGGATGAACATAAGTGTAATGTGTATTAATAGGTACTTATTCAACTATTCTTCATTTATAACTATAAGGGACGAGCCCAGTGACCCGACCCCTTCCTTTTTTGACGATGGGTTTGTCCATTTTAATCAGGTCTGTCCTTTTTTATTTATCTAGATGGGTCAGACCCGTCCTTAAGTCATCTAGTTGAGACAGGTCTACGGGTCGAGTCGAGTCTTGCTCACCCCTAAAACAAGATTAACCATGATGTTTCATGCAAATATTCCATTAACTTTATGGGTGTATTTTTTTCTTATTGTTGTCTGTTTGATAAATAGGTTGCCACTATCCACGTGGAACAATGAAAGTCCATATTTTAAGCTTTTCAATCGACATACTCAATATAGCAGCTTGTGAGTGATTGAGTGTCAATGTTTTCCTTCATTAAGGCTCAAAAGGGTCAATAAATTCTCTTCACAAACTTATCCTTGTATTTTTACAGGCTACTCTCCTATGCATAAGGGTACAAATGTTTGGATCCAAAGACAAAACGTGTATACATCTCTCGTCATGTTGTCTTTGATGAAATAACGTTCCCTTTCAAGCCATCAAATGATGCCCCTTCTCCTCCAAATTTGGAAATCATTGAGTTCCCTAGTATTGATGAATGACTGGATTCAAAAATCTGCACAAATCAGCCAAAAAGCTCAATCAAGTTATCAAATACCTTGATGGAGAACATTATGGAGCAGACCATTGATCAATCAGCTCAAACCAACGCTAACACATTTTTTATTTTGTGATCAAAATTGTTTTGCAAGACCTTGTGCATACACGGTTCAAGCACCAAACAAATTAAGTTTATTCGCTTCAAGGGTGGTCCAAAAACAAATACATTCATGATTTGTTATCCAAAACAAAAATGTTGAGCAATAATGTTATTTCTACACTACAAGTCCTCAAGGAACAACACTCCTCTACGTACAATGTTCCTATTGATGCTAATGCATTTTGCAGCATTGTTGGTGCCCTTCAGTAATTAACTTCCACCTGTCCAGACATCACACATGTTGTCAATCATGCATGCCAAGATTGTAGCACATCCACTATGATGTATTTTGAGGCGGTTAAATGCAACTTGCGCTATCTCCAAGGTTCATAATCTAGGGGACTTCGTCATCTCTTGAACAACCCACCATCCTTGTATGGGTTTAGTGATGCTGATTGGGCTGGTTACCTTATTACTAGACACAACACTACAAGATATTGCATCTTTCTTGGTGCTAATTAGTAATAAGGTTAACTCTCCATGTCTCTTCTAAGTTCGGTCTCTACCCTATGTTTTAGTTTTTCTTTTTAATTTTCGGTTGTACCAAAGAAAAATAAACTATTACACTCACTTAAAGGTGCTTTAAATCAAATTCCAAAGTTTCAAAATGAAGCTCTGGTCTTAAATTTGACCAAAATTTCAATGCTCTGCTATTTTAAACTCACATACCATTCACTATGTCCCGAGAAAACTTATTGATCAAGTTTGTTCCTGAATGTTTATTAAACAATCCACCATCCAACACTAACGCAACTAATGAATCAAATGACAAAACTTTCATCTCACCAAAATCCAACACACAAAAAATACTAAAAGTCTGTTTTGTTTCAGAAAATATTTGTATTTACATTATTTTATTTTCTGAAAATAATTTCAATTTTAATCATTTTGAAAACATGTTTGTTTATTATCTTGTTTTCTATTTGGAGTATTTTCAATACTCATACACCTACTCTCCTTCATGTGAATTCCATGTTCATCAAATCACAACCAGATTCTAGTTTCTATTAGAACAATAAAACCATAGAAAAACGGAAGAAGAAAGTGAAGAAGATGAATGCTTGAATGAGGAAGAGTTTTAGAGAGAAATTGGAGAGAAAGAATATGTGAGATTGATTGAGAGAGTTGTATGGAATTGTACTTGTGTTCAATGCATTACTCAATGAGAAATTTATACACTTTCTATACTTAGAATAACAACCATAACTACCTTCTCATTATAGCAGCTACTAACTAATCTTTGAATTACTTGATTTCTAACATCCTTCCTTAATTCAAAAGGATTTTACAATTCTACATCAATACAAAAAAATAGAGAAACAACTTCAAATCAAGACAAAACCATGCTTTATTGAAACTTGACCAAGCTTAGCATCTCCCTCGTTTTTTTAAACCTATCTACCTTCAATGGCTTAGTCATAGCATCTGCAATCTGAATTTCTGTTTTACAGTATTCCAACTCAACTTTCCTTTTACCAACTTGATCTCTCAAGAAATGACATCTAGTCTCAATATGCTTACTCCTTCCACGACTAACTAGATTCTTGGCTAAGTTTATGGCTGATTTGTTATCAAACCTTAACTCAATATTCATGCCTTCTCCACACTTCAATTTTATCAGTAGAGAATTTAGTCATAAGCCTTGACAAGCAGCATTGCAGGCTGCAATGTATTTTGCTTCACATGTGGAGAGTGCCACCAATTCTTGCTTCTTGGGACTCCATGAGATTGAAGAACCAGAAATAAAGAAGGTATACCTTGGTGTGCTTCTTCTATCCTCCTTGTCTCCACACCAGTCGGAGTCAGAGCATCCAACAAGTTGAAGCTCATCTTCTTTTCTCTGATTAGGAAACATGATACCATAGCTAAGAGTTCCCTTTAAGTACCTCATGATTTTCTTGGCTGTTGTCATGTGTGTTTGGTTGGGATTGGCCATATGTCTACTTATAACTCCTGCACTATAGCCTAGTTCAGGTCTACTATGACACACAAACCCAAGACAACCTACCATTTTCCTGAAGAGTGTTGCATCTACTGATTTCTGAATTGTTGAGTCATCTTGTTTCACACTTCCTTCAGCTGATATCATCACAGGGTTACAATTCTGCATTTTGAACCTTTTCTAGAATCTATGTGATGTATCTCTTTTAATGCATAATAATCCCCTTGTATGTTTCTAGGAATTCAATTCCAAAAAAATAAGCCAATTCACCTAAGTCTGTCATTTCGAACTCAGACTTAAGTTTTCCCTTCAGCTTCAAGATTTAATTCTCAGAACTTCATGCTATGAATAGATCATCCATATAAAGGCAGAGTAGAATCACTTCATTTGTGGTTGTCACATTCACATAGACTCCATGTTCAACTATGCCCTTGGTGAAGCCAATAGATATTAGGAAAGAATCCATTCTTCTGTTCTAGGATCGAGGAGCTTGTTTCATTTCATACAATGCTCTTCTTAGCCTTAGTACCTTGGTTTCATTTCATGCTATCTCAAATCTAGGGGGTTGTGTGATGTAAACCACTTCTTCAAGAGGCCCATTCAGAAATACACTCTTGACATCAAGCTACCATAATCTCCAATTATTCATGTTTGCTAAGGCTACAATCAACATTATTGTCTCAAACCTGGAAACATGTGCAAATACTTCTGAATAGTCATACCCTTCTCTTTCATATATCCCTTTGCCACTAGCATGGCTTTGTGTTTGGAGATGCTCCCATCAGGTCTATATTTGACCTTATACACCCACTTTACTACTATAGGAGTCTTGTCTTCTGGTAAGTCAGCCAATTCCCATGTGTTATTTTTATCAATAGCCTTGATCTCTTCCTTAATTGCCTTGACCCAAACATCTTCTTTGATGGCTTCATTGAAAGTGATTGGTTCAGCTTCAACCATGAGTGCAAAGTGAGTTAAGTCACCTTCTTCTGTCACTACATCATCTGTAAGCATCTCAAATTCACTAAGCCTTGTTCGTCTGCTCCTTGTCCTTGTAGGTCTACATTCAACAGTTTCTGATCTTGTGATGAAATTTGTTGCATGTGTGATTTCCTGATCTTCTTCTATAGGAACTTGAACCATTGATTCCTTGTTCTTAATCTTGTTGAGTAGATCTTTCCATGAACTCATCTCATCAAACTTAACATCCCTGATGAAGACTATTTTTTTTGTCATAAGGTTGAGAAGTTTGTATGATCCAGTTGGATTGTAGCCAACACAGATCATTAGCTCACTCTTATCATCCAATTTCCTTCTAGTCTGATATGGTATATGTCTATAGCATATTGAACCAGACACTTTTAGATGCTTTATTGATGGTTTCTTTCCTATCCATACTTCCTCAGGTACCATGTGATTGAGACTTTGTGTTGGACATTTATTGAGAACATAGGTGGTTGTTGTGACTGCTTCACCCGAAAGATTGTGAGGTAGACCTTTGCACTTGAGCATACATCTAACCATGTTCATCATTGTTCTGTTTCTTATTTCAGCTAGCTCATTGTGTTGTGGAGTGTAAGGAGAGGTGACTTCGTGAATCATTTCATTATCTTCACAAAATTTCTCAACCTCTCTTGATGTGAACTCTCCTCCTCCATCAGTCCTGAAGATTTTGATCTATTTTCCAGATTGTCTTTCTGTCATTGCTTTGAATCTTACCATATTGGCAAACACCTCACTCATTGCTTTAATGGGATAAATCCACATCTTCCTACTGAAATCATCTACA
Source organism: Lupinus angustifolius (assembly GCF_001865875.1). Classification (NCBI taxonomy): domain Eukaryota; kingdom Viridiplantae; phylum Streptophyta; class Magnoliopsida; order Fabales; family Fabaceae; genus Lupinus; species Lupinus angustifolius. The sequence goes on along the minus strand of NW_017720565.1, from coordinate 53,180 downwards.
AAGGAGATAAAATACTTGTTTCCTCCTAGTGTAGGTACCTCCATTGGTCCACATACATCTGAGTACACCACATGTAACAGATCCAATGCTCTAGCTTGTGTGTGATTGCTGAAAGGGGTTTTGGTTTGTTAACCTGTTATGAAACTTTCACAATTAGGTTGTTGTACCTTGATTTCAGGCAAGCCAGTCACCATTCATTTTGTCCTTAGCAGCCCAAGATCTCTGAAGTTAAGGTGTCTATATCTCAAATGCCATAGCCAATTTTCATCATTCTTGGCCACTGCATTTAGGCATTGAGAATTCCCTGCACCTAACTTGACTTGAAAAGTTCTATTGCTAGTTAGAGGTGCCTTCAAGATCTTTCTATTCAGGTTATCATATATTGTCATGAATCCATTCAAAAGCTGCATAGTGAGTCCTTTTTCATGCAATTGACCAATGCTAATTAGATTAGTCTTCATATCAAGGACAAACAATACATCACTGATGTATGTTTTCCTACCATTTGCCATGATCAGAGGAACATCACATGTTCCTTCAGCTGTGATTACTCTATGATCTACAAACTTCACCTTACTCCTTCTATTTGGATCAAAGTTCACCAACCATTCTCTATTTCCAGTCATATGGTTTGAGCACCCTGAGTCTAGGTACCAAATATCACTGCCTTCATTCATATTGCTTGTTGTCATCATCAACTGAACAACAATATCACCCAGGTCCTCCTCATCTTCCTTAACAAGATTTGCTTTTGATTCTTGTCTTCCATACCGATGATTCTTATTAGGTGCTTGACACTCAGAAGAGAAGTGTCCAATCTTATCACAATTGTAGCACCTAATCCTTTTTCTGTCAACCTTTTTATTCTAATTCTTAGCTTGTTTCATTCCTCTCTTGTTAAATGATTCTGCATGATCAGAAGTGGTAGCATTGCTAGTTTGTGACCCTCTTCTTGAACTAACTCTATGTTCAAGTGGTTTTCCTCGATTCTTGTTGAAGGTTCTTTCAAAAGAGTTTCCTCTTCTTGCTGTTTGAGCCTGCAGAGCTTGATGATAGTGTTTTTCTGCACCTCTTTCATTCAATCTTTGTTCATGGGACTCAATGGACCCCTGCAGCTCCTCAACTTTCATCCTATCAACTTTTCCTGATTCTTCAATAGCTACAACTACATGATCGAATCTTGGTGTCACTGCCCTCGTAATCTTTTCTACAATTGTGGCATCCTCAATCTTTTCTCCACAGGATTTCATAGCATTAGTTTGAGTATTTATCCTAGTGAAAAACTCAAATATTTTCTCACCTTCATCCATCTGCATAAGCTCATACTGCCTCCTCATGATTTGTAACCTTATCTTCTTCAATTGAGTAGCACCAACATAGTGCTTCTCAAGAACCTCCCAAGCTTCCTTAGAAGTTGCAGAACCTGCAATCTTCTCAAAATATGCATTGTCAACAGCTTGATGAATAATCTTGCAATCTTTCCTTTTACTTTGCTTGTACTCAGTCTTCTCAGTTTCAGTTGCTCCTTCTTCCAGAATAGGGAATCCATCTTCGACAATTTCAGCCACATCTTGGTAGCCAAAGATGGCTTTCATTTGAATGCACCACCTTGCCCAATTCGATCCATCAAGAACAGGTAAATTTGTTGCAAAATTTCCAGTTGATCGTGCCATTCTTTGCAGCGGAATTGAGAAAGAATTTTGATCTTGTTGCTAGGCTCTTAATACCAATTATTAGAGCAATAAAACCATAGAAAAACAGAAGAAGAAAGTGAAGAAGATGAATGCTTGAATGAGGAAGAGTTTTAGAGAAAAATTGGAGAGAAAGAATATGTGAGATTGATTGAGAGAGTTGTATGGAAATGTACTTGTGTTCAATGCATTACTCAATGAACAATTTATACACTTTCTCTACTTAAAATAATAACCATAACTACCTTCTAATTATAGCAACTACTAACTAATCCTTGAATTACTTAATTTCTAACAGTTTCCTCTTCAAAATTCATGTTATAATAATAATGAATTAATGAGAATTTTAATTGCTAACCATTCCTTTTATGGCTTCAATCTCTTTCTCTCACAATTTTCTATACTTTCTCAAATCTCTTTGATTTGAATCTTACTCATTCATTAAGACTACAATCAGAAAAGTTGTTTCCTTTCCCCCAATCATGATTCTAGAATTATTACAAAAATATATTTCTTTAATGGATTTCTTAGGAATATAAACTTTTATTAGCATTACATATATTTTGTTATCTTTGTTATTTAATAATTGACGATTTGGTATGTGAAAGGTGGCATTAGTAATGATATTGAACACTTTTTTCATAAAAGAATAATGAATTTTTTAAGTTAGAGTTTCTTCAAGGAATAATATTTGATAGTTACTGGTCACTAACAAGTAGTGATGTAAAAATGAATAGGTGAGATTCCATCAACCATGGAGGATATGAATGATGTGAAGATGATAAAGGATATTGAGGCGAACCCATAAAAAAACAAAGAAGCATCATAGGGTGAAATAAGATGAAAAGAAAGAATCCGAAGTCATACTAATTCAAAAAAGAAAATGATATATCTTGATACACCATAATAAAAATAATATATATTTATTAATGATTGATTTACAAGTGATATATATTAAAAATTTATTTTTAGAAAATGAAATTACATATATGTGTTAAAAAATCAAGGGATAGATATATAATGACTTCCAAGTAGAGGGGAGAGTGTCACACATGCAGAAATTCAAACTAACTCTTTTGGAGGCAGATTTTATAAGTTTAATACACTACCAAATGTTTCATATGATGTACATATAATTTTAAATTAAAAATAAGAGGTCATTAATATTAGACCTAAATAATTCAAGTAATATAAATATAAAAAATTAAAAGTAAAAGAAAACATTTAAGACTAATGTTAACCCAACTAATTCCTATCTAAAATTTAAAAATAAAAAGACGAGCATGTTATATTATTATATATATGGATAGGAGTATGCTACGATATTTAACAAATTCTGAGAAAGCAAACTATATTTTAATGTATAATTTTTTATATTCTTTCATGGCTGTATCTTGAGAAATAAAATAATTAAAGCAAAATAAGTAATAATCATTCTAATTTTATTGGTCACGAAGGGACAAAAAAAAGAGCCCAACAATGGCTTCGCCCGGACTTGAACCGGAGACCTTCAGTGTGTTAGACTGACGTGATAACCAACTACACCACGAAACCATGATGAACATAAACTGTTTAAACAATAACCTTTGTAATTAGTCTTTTAAAGGAATTGATAGTAATAACTATTAATTAGAGATTCAGCCAACAAAATGTTAATCTAGTTATGTAAAGACCAGTTACATCTCTACATCAAAATATCAAATATTTAATTTCTGATAACGATATTTATTGAGAGTGGTAATCACACACTTCAAAAAAGTTAATTTTTTATTCATAGAGTAAGGAATTCCCTTGTTAGTACCTAAAATATCAACAAATGTTTGTTTCCTAGTTGGTTTTTGTAGGAAAAAGAAGAGAATAAAGAGACTTGGGAACCATACACTTTTGAGATGACTCTCAAACCCTACTCGTAAACAAACAGTAACAAATTAGGAAATTTGGTAGAGTAGGGATAATTACTTAATAAATTAAGGTAGGAAAACTTTGGAAAATGCTCTCTCATTCCAGATTAGTGAGTATTCTAATTGGATATATTGGGTTGATTTAAAAAATCAGAAAAACAACACAAAGTAATATGCAAAAGAAATTGAAAACATTTTATTAAATGACCAACAATTTTTCCAATGATACAATCCAATGGTTCATTAAAAATATAATCAAACCACGAAATTATAATTCTACATCGTAGAAATAAATTATTCAATGACAATTTTATAAAAATAGATAAAAATTAGGTTATGTTTGGTTACGCTAACCAGCAGATTAAAGAGTGACATTTTTCTCTACTGTACATGTTTAATTAATGAGTCTAGCTCCTCTTCATTATAGAAGAGACCGATACATACTTCAGATTATGATATATGGCAAAAATAATTTTTCAATAGTTCAGATTTTAATTTATTTTTAAATTAAATAATTTAAAAAAATCATCTCCTCACCTTCTCAATTCTCAATACTTAGAGTCAATCCTGTTCTTAATTAATAATGTAAAAATAAGAAATTTTTTATACAAGTGAAATATTAGGAACATATAACAGGATACATCGCCATGGAGAGATGGTCCACTTTGAACAGAGGATCTCTCTAGGTTGTAAAATACATCAATGTTAATACAAAATTATAATACATTATAACAGCCACAAATCTAGGCTACTGGTTCTCTAAAACTTTTATGGCCTACTTGTGACTTTTTTCTCCTAAATTGACATGATAGAATTCGAACATTTCTTAGTGCATCAGCACTGCAGCTTCTTGCACAAGAGGTTGTGTAACATGCACAAAATGCTCTGCTTCCCTCTCCACTTGTTCCCAACACTTATGGGCACCTTTTCCTTCTTTGATCTTCTTCACAAATGCCACAAACTTCCTCCAATTATCTGGTTGAAACAACTGTGGGTTCATCCTCAGGTATGTGAATGCACACATCTCTGTTTCATCTGAGTTACCATCAACATCCAACTGTGAGGCCTTTATTATCTGCTCATGTGCATATTCATCATACCGAGGCAATGCATTTTCGCCGGCAAGAGGGACCTGTGCTTTCTGGGTAGCTAAGGCCACTTGCTTCACGAGCTTCTCCGGTGCACATAGAGCATCTTGTGGCTGCTCATGATCACGCATCTCGATGCATGTGAAGTTGAAGATGGCACCATGGCGTGCCAGCATTTGAGCAATTGGGAGGTAGCCGTCGCGGAACCGGGTGTTGTAATATCCGGCTGTGAGTTCTGGTGCATGAGATCTTGAACCATAGTGCCAGTGGATACCAGCAACCTTCACTGATATTTTAACTCCGGTGTTGTTAAAGATTGACTTTGCTGATGTGAGAATCCTCTCACCATGATCTAACAACATCTGAGAGTACCAGGTTAGGAAAAATTCTCCATATTCACTGTCCCATCCTCCACCTTCTTTGCGGAAAAATGTTGTGTCTTCTGGCCAATTGTTATACTCACCAGCATCAGTGGGACCTGTGCTTCCCCAATCATGCTTACCCTGAGCTTCTGCAGAAGCTTTTAAGCTACTCAACATATACTGCACCAAAGAAAAGTGAAGGACATTTAGAATACAAACCAAATAACACTTCTAAACAAGTAGGAAAATGATCTACTCATATCACTTTTTATGCATACCCATTTTAACACATTATAACCATTGATCAAAGATCTTTTTTTTGGAAAAAAACAATGGCGGTTAGATGATCAATGGTTACAAAGTAAGTTTAGAGTGTGAAAATATCATTAGTCGAACAATTGATATAAGAAATGAGTACAAAACAGAGAGAAAAAGTTGAACCTTGTCATAGCATTGGAAAGCACCAATTCCTGGGAATTTCCATGTCCCATTTTGCTCTGGGTAAGAAGGGTAACGGAGCTCACCAGCTGGTCCCATCCCAACTTGGATTTCCTGAATTGAGCCAGTAATAGAAGTTCAGGTAAGAATTTTTTATATCACAACAAACAATCTCGTAATATAAAATAGGAATCTGATTCGATATAAAGGAGCATACAACAACAACTAGATCTTAATCCCACTAGGTAAGCTGATCGAACGATATTATTATACTTTATCATAGATCATGTTCATGGTTATGAATATTTACCACAATGGTGTCACCGAGAAGGTGCTTGAAATTATCTCTGAAAGAACGCATGAAATCAGCATAGCATTGAACCGGTGTTCGGCCCTTGAGTACTGGCAAGGTATCACAACCAAGTGATACGTATTCATAGTTTCTTCTTCCCCATTGATCAGTATATGCAAGATCAGGATCATTGTCAATCTCTTCACCAACCCATTTCGGCAAGGGAATACTGCACACATGAAGAAATCAATAAATCAATCGTTTATTTGTTATTCAAACATTGTGCTATACTGCTATTTGTGGCAAGATCTATAGAAATAATGTAATACTAAAAATCAAACAAAAGTCATATAATATAATCCATTGAATAAAAAGTCATACACATTTACAAATTAATCTTATCAACAAAAAAATTCTTTCCTTTGTGTGTCTCTATATATAAAAAAAAAAAAAAAAAAATAGTTTGGATACTAAAAATGTAAAGATTTTGTACTCAAGCAAATGCACTAATGCTGAGTGATTATGGACACAAACATAATTATCTAGCATACTTTTATGAAAAAAATCCCAAGGTCTTTCACATATATTATATTTTTGTAAATATATTCTAATTCCAAGTCAAAATTATGTTATAAATTAATTGCTGAAATAGAAATTTCATTTTGTCTGTATGCAAAAACAAATTAAGAAATTGGGTCCACTAACCTAAACGTAGATAAAGTTACTACACTTTTTTCTATAGGGATGCCGACTTGAAACAATAAAGTCCTCTTACTTTGTCTCACCGCTCTATCACGAAACCTCCACCTTTTGTTGCACTTTAATTTATTTATTTTCTATAAACGAGAATATTTTCCCTATTAGTAAGAAATTAATTTCAAAATGTGTATTTGTCACTCTTAACAAGTGTCAATTCATAAATTGAATTCTTAAATTTTTTGTCTTTCTCAGATCTAGTATATAACCTAACATCACTAGATCAAGTTGTGTTGGTATATTACTCTATTTTATGAACATTTAAAAATAATTCATTGAAAATTATCATGGAACCAAGTTTTCAATTTTTGTTCATTATATTTCGATTTATTTTCTATGATTCTTTTTATTTCTAAGAATTCATATAAAAGAACAACATAAATTTGTAAACATATAAGTATATTTGAGTACTAACCTAGAAGACAAAGCTCGTCAATCTTTCTATAAATATATTTTTCTTATTTCAATAAGTATTATCCATTAGAGAGAAAAAATGTATGTGAAGATAAATAATTTTTCCACTATCATTACATCATCTATCGTTATTTAATCATTATTAATTCTTAAAAAATATAAATAGTATAAATAATTGGTAGATAATATATTGACTATGTATTAGCCTCATAAATTATCATTTGGGAAGCTCTTAGTTTAGAGGTGTTTAAGAAGCTGTAACCCAATCGTACCCAAATTCATTTATCAGAAAGGAATAAGCTGGCTAATCTAATTTGTTTTTTTTTTGGGTACATAGCTAACCTAGTTTATGAGAAATAAAAGGTTATTATTATCCATACAAATACAAATATGAAATAATGATCAATATAATTTCGGATATCAACTAATATATATCTAAAAATTAACCCTTGTTTAAAACTTTTAGCAACCAAATTGAAATTTTCTTTGAACAAAAACTGCATTGAAAAACACTTTTTTCTCAGTTTTAAATCCTTGCGTCGTTTGTTTGAACTTTGAAGGCATGACATAAATTTTGTGCATAAGATTGCTTTGTCTGAATAAAAGCACAACCATGCTATTTACTTCAAATTTCAAAATCATTCTGTATTGAACTGTAAGTAAACATGAATAAATCAATCCAGAACAATAATTTCATCATCTCTATCCAGTACTAAATTCTCAAAAACTAGATAGGATTTCACTTCAGAGTTGAGATCCACTGGTGAAATTGAGTTTTATAATTTAAAATCTCAACTGTAAAATTTTAATCTAATATTAAATCCTCACATTTAACAATATAAAAAATAGCAAGGAAGAGAAGAGATTGAAGAAACACTCACGTGCAAGAATCACCGACGTTACCGCCACATTGATGAAACGACATCACCGCCTGCACCTTCAACCCATGCTTCTTCGCCATCTCCATCAGTTCCACATAACCGCCCCAATTATACTCTCCTGGAGCCTCTCTCTCCACCAATCCCCACCACACATCCATCATCACCCCTTCCACTCCGGCGCTCTTTAGCGCCGCCATCGCCACGTTCATCGCCTTCTTCCGATTCACCGTATTCCCTGCCGTCACGCTATCCAGCGGCATCATCACGTACACCGGAACCCCGCTCCCCTTCGCCTTCACCTTCCCTCCCTCTCTATGCTCCACCTCGGTACCCGCCGGTGCCTCCGTCGTAAACGCCTGACACGCTACGGAAAGATCTGACCGGATTCCGTTCAGAACCGGCGACCTGCACGGGCTCAACGGTGGCGATAGACCTTCCGCCGAAGCAAATTCTGGTTTTATTACCTGGCAACGTAGATTCGCCGCCGGAGATTTCCACACCGCCGCCGCGCTAACCGTCGCAGCGGTGTCTCCTGATGTGGAATCTGATGATATTGGAGTCCCAGCGAAGCTTCCGATCTGGTGAGTTATGTTCAATGCCATTTTCTTCTATAACTTACCTAGTGATTAAAATTTTAGTCAAAAAATCTATGAAAATAAGAGAAATAGTTCGTTTCGGTATTAGTGATTACAGTTTGAAGGGTATTGCAACTTTTATGAAGTGAAAAAGTTGAACCTGTTCTTATAGAGGAAATAGGTTGAGGATAATAATATTAAAATAATGATATTTGTGTTTTAACGGTACATGTTTTGACACGTGTCCTGCTCATATTTCAGTGTATTCAAAGTTTCAAACAATATTGTAGGATCTGATAAATTAATCAAGTTATTTTAATAATTTTAAAGAATTTAGATTTACTCGGTGTAGTACTAGATGAGGGTAGACATTTATTGTCTCAAAACAATATATTATTTCATATATATAGCTGCTTGTAATTAAACAAAAAAAATTAATTATTAAAATAAGAAAATTTATAAATAAACTAGTCTATTATAAATTCATGTTCTAGTATTGGACAGAATAGATGTACAATTTTAATAAGGATTGTTGGTTTAAATACTTAGAATATCGTGCAATAATTTAATCCATGAGATTGATAGTTGGTAAATTGGATTTTTTATCTTACAAAAATGTTGATAATTGAATTTGCACATAGTTACTCAATTTAGTAACTGGCATTAATTAGTAATGAGAAAATGTATAACTATGTGTGACATGTTAAGTAGCAATTTGATGCTTACATTATAGCCTCTCATGTTCTAAAAACTAATAGTTAACTCAACTAGATTTTGGTTATTGATGGTCATTAACCCTGAGCTTATCTTTCAAACATCTCATACATTTCTGATTTTGAAGTGATTAAATGTTGTTCCACCAAATTATTGAAGTATTTTACCTCTTATAAATAACCCTACTACTAAAATTAGAGCAATGTTATATCATCTTACAATATCATTCTATTAATTTTTCTACTCAAAAGAAAGTAACACATATCATTTGCAAGTCAATCATTAATTAATAAGATATCATCTTATGATATATATTATTTTTTTATGAGTAGAAAGATTAGTATAAGTATATATCATTTCCCCTAAAAATAACAAATTACCTACTATTAAATTCTTAATATACTTTACAATTTTCATTAAAAAAGTTCAGTTATATTCTTCTAGACTGAGAAAATGCTTATTTTGATTTAAACAATTAGCATCAAAATATAATTTTTTCAATTATTATGACTATCTAAAATTAAGAATATAGATCAATATGATTTTATGAATTAAAATATTATATTATTATATGTCAACACGCTAGTTTTCTCTAAAAATAATAAAGGACATTAAATACTTCTTATAGAAAGGTCTTAAAATATAAATATTTTAGTGTGAACAGTTATTTATTTAAGACGTGTCTGTATCCTCGCGTTTCATCTTGTAAACGGTTGAGCAGGCGACGGTTACGATGGCTCGATTGATGGAATAGAGAAACTGGTATGGGTGGTTTACGCGTGAAGGTCCCAAAATATGCTATGCAAAAATAAATAATATATATTTATTATATAAGAGGAAGTTAAAAAAACTTATTTCATATCTTAACTATTAATTTTAAAGAAATCTATTGATTTAAATTTATTAACTAGTTCAAATCATTAGATTTTCCTAAATTTTATAGCTAAAATGTAAAATAAATTTAGAGTAAATAGATTCTCTCCCTTTTTATAAATCATTATATATATTAAAATTTAATTTTAATTAAAATTTAATTTTAATTAAAATTTAATCATAAACAATACCATAAAAAAATATATATGCACGTCTTTTTGTTTGATAACTTTCTACTTAAGTTTTTCTGATGTTTATATTGGACACGTGCATCATAATGACTCCTCACGTGTCGTTACCGCACTTTCGGTTGTAGACAACGTATAAGCCAAGAGAAGGAAGAAATAAAGAAATGTATGGAAGGAAACAAAGACTTTCCCCACTTGTGGGATTATGTACTTTGACATGTGTCAAGTTATTGGAAATTTTGGAACACATCTTTTTTCTTCAAAGGAAAAACCTACATAATAATATATGTATATAGAGATAGCTAATAAAATCTTCACAATAAATTTTATTAGAATTTAACACAAACAAATAAAAGTACATTTATCTCTAATGACGTATTATATATTATTACGCGAGTTTTTCTTCTTTTTGAAACTACTTCTTTCACTCACGTGGTTTGATTTTTCCTTTTATGCAATATTGAGATTCTTTTAATGTATTTTTTAAGCTAAATTTATATATATAGTAACTTGAGGATATGAATCCACTTCTATTGTTGGAAAAGCATATGATCACGGCTTTAGATTTGTGGTTCTAATATTATGTCTTAGAAGTGTCAACATAATTACAGCTCACATGATTTTGTAATTATCTACCATCTTTTTCCTTGTTGCAAGAGCTTTAGAAAATGATATGTATTAATTATAAACAAATTATTGATAAACAATATATTGTGACATGTGTCCCTTTTTTATACTAAAAAATATATATATCACTTTTTTTATATTTAGAAGGATTAAATTATTTGTATATTGATTTTGTGTTATGAAACATCATTTTGTTGCAATTATCATATAAAATACATGAACTAACTTTTACATTTTAAAGATTAAAATGATTATTGAATATAAGAATTATAAGAACTAACTATAAATTTATAGTTTTGAACATCTAGGAACAGAGAATTAGTCCTCTTATGTGACTATTTCAGTGTCCCTTATAATTTAGTATAGATTTATGCACTTTATTTTATTTTTTGGAAAATCATATGATGACAGGTTTAAATTTGTAGTCGTAATAAAGTGTTAACGATCACATGCCACGTGTTTTCTAATATCTAAAAATTTTGTTGCAAGAAAATAAAATGTGACATTCTTAATAAATCATTAATAAATTATCTTAGAGATTAAAGTACACTAATTTAAAGTACTAATATAATGTGACATTCTTAATAAATCATTATGAGTATATCATTTTTTGGATTATAGATTTTAGAGATTAAAGTACACTAATTTAAAGTACTAATATAACATTTGTAATAATTATACCATAAATTTACATTACAATTTGGTGCAGATTTACGCACATTAATTTTTAAAGTAAAAAACTACACTCTAGAAGTAAAAAAATGTGAGAGATCCACTTAGCAATTGTAACATGGTTAAGATTGTGGGTGCTCCTAAGTGTTAGTTAATTGCGTGTTTGTAAATTTTTCCAAAATGAACTAACCGATAAAAATCTATGTAGCAGATTGCATGTGATTTAGTTGTTGTATCGATGCATGCATGACTAAAACTTTATCATCTATTGTAAGTTGTCAAGAGTTTGTGGCTTACAATATTCTATAACGTGACACCATTGACAAAATTAGTGGCTGGAAATTTGCTTTTGTTTTAGCAGGGGTATGTTTATCCTACATAATGTGAATCCTCTGCTATATTGGAGGTCTATTACAGATTTTAGATTATAAGATATGACATAAATAAATATTAAGTGGTCATGATTTTAAATTATTTATTAATAAAATGATTCTTAAATTTTGATAAAATTTTATGTCCTCTCATGTTTTTGGACTATCCTAAAGAGTAGGAGTTGGACTCACATTTTATCAATATACTTATTTGTTAGTTGTAACATCACTTGCATCTAATTAGAAATATTGTAACATGAGATTTTCCATATTATTTTTCACTACTAGTTTTGCTCCCAAGCCCACCTTCAAAATCTCCTTGATAGCTAGCTCATTTTTTAGAATGACAATATTACATAGTGACCGAGGACATCTTTAAGTTAAAATCTCTACTTTATGTGAAATTGATATTTTCAAATGTAGAAGAAAATTGAATATTACAAATTTCCAACATATATAATTAGAAATATAAATTAAGGTATGTATTTTCAAATTTGATAGTGCAAGAAATTGTTTTTTTGGGTAAGTAAAAGCAAAGACTAAGCAAAGCAACACTAGTTATGTGTCTCTCTTCCAAAGTTTGAATTTTACAAATACTTTTTACTTTCACTTTAGAAAATACATTAAGACTTTGCAAAAAATGCCTCCATGAAAATCATAAAATATCAAGAATCTCCCAGAGATGATTATTCCTAAGTAGGACCTCATATATCAGTATGGACATAGTCTAAAATATCTTGGGTTTTGTTTTTATAAGTCTTGAAACTAACTCAAGTCCATTTCTCAATAACGTGAATCTAACTTGAATTTGTTGATTTCCTTCAATGATCTTTTCTTGCATAGTTCTGTCATGCCACGTACATTGAGGTGACTCAAATGCATATATCATAATATGATTATATGATGACATAATGACTTGAATCTGCTGAAATTTATTCAACTCTACCCACAATTATACTTTCAATTGACTTCTAAGTGTTCTCTATGTTGGATTTATGGGGTTTATTAAAATAGTCGAGCTTTTGTTAATCAGTTAGTTAATTTGGTTAGGGTAGTTATTGTTTTAGTCTATTACAGATTTTAGATTATAAGATATGACATAAATAAATATTAAGTGGTCATGATTTTAAATTATTTATTAATAAAATGATTCTTAAATTTTGATAAAATTTTATGTCCTCTCATGTTTTTGGACTATCCTAAAGAGTAGGAGTTGGACTCACATTTTATCAATATACTTATTTGTTAGTTGTAACATCACTTGCATCTAATTAGAAATATTGTAACATGAGATTTTCCATATTATTTTTCACTACTAGTTTTGCTCCCAAGCCCACCTTCAAAATCTCCTTGATAGCTAGCTCATTTTTTAGAATGACAATATTACATAGTGACCGAGGACATCTTTAAGTTAAAATCTCTACTTTATGTGAAATTGATATTTTCAAATGTAGAAGAAAATTGAATATTACAAATTTCCAACATATATAATTAGAAATATAAATTAAGGTATGTATTTTCAAATTTGATAGTGCAAGAAATTGTTTTTTTGGGTAAGTAAAAGCAAAGACTAAGCAAAGCAACACTAGTTATGTGTCTCTCTTCCAAAGTTTGAATTTTACAAATACTTTTTACTTTCACTTTAGAAAATACATTAAGACTTTGCAAAAAATGCCTCCATGAAAATCATAAAATATCAAGAATCTCCCAGAGATGATTATTCCTAAGTAGGACCTCATATATCAGTATGGACATAGTCTAAAATATCTTGGGTTTTGTTTTTATAAGTCTTGAAACTAACTCAAGTCCATTTCTCAATAACGTGAATCTAACTTGAATTTGTTGATTTCCTTCAATGATCTTTTCTTGCATAGTTCTGTCATGCCACGTACATTGAGGTGACTCAAATGCATATATCATAATATGATTATATGATGACATAATGACTTGAATCTGCTGAAATTTATTCAACTCTACCCACAATTATACTTTCAATTGACTTCTAAGTGTTCTCTATGTTGGATTTATGGGGTTTATTAAAATAGTCGAGCTTTTGTTAATCAGTTAGTTAATTTGGTTAGGGTAGTTATTGTTTTATTCCCTTTATATAGATGATTCAATGTAACTTTGGAATTCAATTTAATTCAATAACATTTTCTCATTCTTTCTTGTTCATCAAGAATCTCTCTTATCCATGCTTACTACCATTTTAATATGATATCAGAGCAATAATTATTCATTTTCATAGCTTCCGCTTGTGTCTTTCCTCTTCCTCACTTTGTTGCTGCAATCTTTCCATTGGTGGCAGTGCCAGGCCGTTTTGCTCTAGCAGCTGGTGTAGTAGATGATGCAGGTTATGTCCATTCTTTTCAAGAAAGATTGATTTTCCTATACTCCAAAATCATATATTCACAACAAGATTTACCACTTTCCCGTAGGAAGTTCTCTAGAACGAGTTCAAAGAAAAGTGTTGGGAATCTTGATGATGTTCAATCTAATGGTTGGGTGGATACCATGTTGGCCTTTTCTCCATCAAAAAAGAGAGGAAGAAGCTGCTTAAAGTATCAATCAATACCATAATCTTCTCATTGGAAGCTTGTGGATTTATTTCTTTATGAGCACAGAAGATACTACTCTTGCTTTCTCTAATTATTTCTCTTTGATTGATTGCTTCCGCTTATCATTCTTCAATTCCAAGATTCAACCTTATCACCCAATACATCCTTTATCACCTTGCACAGACCTTCAAACTTTTCCTTAAGTTCTTCTAGTTACTTCTTTTCATCTTCAGTCTCTTCGAGTGGAAATAATGGTCAACTTCCAAATGAAAGTCCAAAGAATGTTCCACCATTTGCGTCCACTAGCAATGCTATAATGTAGATTGATCGTGCTTCTGGAAAGATTGGTTCTTTGCAATTGCAATTTGTTTCTGAATAGATGACACTAAAGATGATGATACAAGATATCTCCCCCTGGCCAAGATATTTTCTCTACACATTCTTTGGTTCTATGACTCGGAATAATAGTTATGTTGTTTTAATATGATCAAAGCAATATGATGCTACTGCAAGAACTTGTTATCTTTATCAAGAAGGGGAAGTCCAACAACTTGAAGAAGATAGGGAAGACCNAAGACCGAGAACAACATCAAGAAACAAGAATATCATGCAATAGTGTGTGCCCAACCATGCACAGTGGCTGATCATCAAATTAAGGAAGCTATATCACATTTTTTCATCTATTACCCCCAATTATTTATCATTTCTTTATTACTCTAGTTTCTTTACCACTCTCTCATTAAACACACAACATTATAGTGTATAATTTTTTTTCTCATTGAAGCAACATATAAGGATCAAGATTAAGGTCCATCTCTTTTCTCTCTTTCATCAGTTATGATTGGTTTGCTTCTGTCAAATAGATGGTTAAACATCGGATGAAATTGCTTCTGCCTAATGGTGATTAAGCGTCAGTATTGCTTCAGGTTCAGATTTCAAGATTGAGAGACAAAGATTCGCTCACCAGCAAGAGGAGGTATTAGAGTATATCATCGTATTCAACACAATTATTTCAAGCTTGGAATGCTTGATACATTCCAGTTTGCGGGGGAATATTAAAATAATTGAGCTTTTGTTAGTCGGTTAGTTAATTTGGTTAGGGTAGTTATTGTTTTCTTCCCTTTATATAGATGATTCAATGTAACTTTGGAATTCAATTTAATTCAATAACATTTTCTCATTCTTTCTTGTTCATCAAGAATCTCTCTTATCTATGCTTACTACCATTTTAACAGGGTTCAACATCTCCTTTATGATTTGATGGAGCTTTACATCTATGTTGGGCTTAACATCTCAAAGTATGTTCCTTAATATAGCAAACTGCTTGGTCTTAAGTTCAATTCCTAGTATAGTAGGATAGGTGTTAGGAGGAGATTGTTTTGTCTTGGCAAGGCTCAATGAAGTTGGAGTCAGTTTGAACTGTGTCACAATCTAGTAATGTTTAAGGAAATAAAATTATATATTGGCTAACAACTATAGCTTTTAACCTAAGTGATAAGTGTTTGATCCCTAAAATAAATCTGACTTATTATAAATCAAGAATATGCTTCTCACAAACAACCTAACATGTTTCCAGTTTTATTCACCACCCTACACTTGATTAAGAGCTTAAGCTCCTTGAAGATACATCAAGGTTCTCTTTTTACACTATATCATTTAAATATTTGTTTCCTTTATTAGTCGTAAGACATTGTTAGGAGTCCCACATTGAGTAGAATAACAAACTCAATGTGGTACTTAAGCCATGAGGCTCTCCCACCTAATAGACTAGTCTTTTGGGTTGGACTCTCCTCATGTGCTTAAGTCCTAACAATTGGTGCTTTCATTGAGAGTTGTGTCACATAAAGGGCTACCTATAGGTTGGATTAAGGTAAATTACCGAATACTGATAGGTGAGGCTCTCTCACCTAATAGACTAGTCTTTTGAGTTAGGGTCTCCTCATGTGCTTAAGTCATAAGAGACATCATTCAATATTAAGATCAACTACTCACATACTCCAAGTTGCACAATATGATATTGATGTTACTTTTAAGATTGATCTACTTACTTTCAATATGGATGCATGGTAAAGTGTTTATTGGTGAAGCCTTCACGCATCTCATATTTTAGTTCTCATTTTTAAATTAATACAAATTTTCTATTTCCACTTTTCCTTTAGTAATACTACTATTTCACTTATATGTTTCATTTTTCACTTCCTTCCTACTTCTAGACTATGAATAAAGATTCTATCCCAAAATAAGTATGTCTCTATGTTCCAGGTTCATTCAAGTAATATAAAAATATTAATTTTTTTTTTAGAATTTTATTTTTAGTTCAGTAGCAATTTCTCATTAAACCAAGACAGAAAATTAGGACAGAAATGGAGACGGATGATCTCATTCACTCCACTATCATGTCTCTTAAAAAAGTACTTCTCACTTTATTAAAAAGCTTCATGCCAAAATATAATAATAAATTGAGATTCAAAAGGTGATAAGGAGACAAATGAGAGGGTAAGAATCTTATAGTTCTATTCTCCATTTTAGAATTTATAAATAGATACAAATAGAAGTAACCTTTCATAATTTTAGTTTTAAAATAATACATCATTAGTATAAGTATAAATATGTCTGCACATCAGATACTATAATGTAATCTATGACAATGTGTAGCTAAACAAATATTACATTACAACCTATGACTTCAATGTTTGATCTAATTATGTGCTATATGTGGTATTAGCACGACATAGACGTTTCTTCCTATATCTCCATGCAACCTGGATCCTGGTTGCTGCAAGGGATCTCCAATAAAGTGATTCATACCTAATATAATACAATTATCAAATGATTATGCTAGAGCAATAAATCTGAAAACAGAAGTTGGGTATTTTGATTGTAAAAATCACAAACCTATGACATATTCTAAGGGCTATTCTTTCCTTTTATTTTATTTTTTTCTTTGATGATTTGAAGAGAAAAAAAGGATTTGGATCAAAGACGGTGTGTCAAGGATACCCTTGGTAGTATCAATAAAATATCAACTATTCATTTCTATATTCTTAAATGTGATAATCAAGGACCACTTTTAATGAAAATTATGCATTGGAATCTAATCAAATTTAGACAAATGATTTAACATGATGGAATTGCACTCTTCATGAAAGAGACATAGCATTTGGTAGACATGTTAGAACACCACAAAACAAAACATATTGGTTTTGTTGTGTGTTTGGTGTATTTTATAAACAGAACATGAGAGAAGAGAATATAACATCCTAGTCCATCATATTCTGTCATGTTCTCTCCGTGCACCAAATGCTACCAAAGTTTACTAGGATTTTAGTTAGTCGCGAAATGCACAAGATTATGCTGAACCATAAATCTAGATACAAGGCAAAGGAATAACCTCAGAGCTCCTTGAACACGCGGACTCCGCAAGAATCTTGTGAAAAGGATTGTGACTTCTTCGAGGTCTGCAGCTCGAAGTGAAAATGCTTCCACATTTGTTAAGCACTTTACAGTCCTGTTGCTAACCAACTTCTGTCCTGGAAGCCTTACTTTTTTACCATCTGCAAGAGAAACCATATTGCTCAATCATGTTGATTCTCATTTTGTTGTGATATCATGATGCAGAATGTACCCCAAACCTAGAATACTCCTCTAGGGTGGGGTACTCCTCCGACTCAAGTTTCAGACACTTTGAATTTTAGAAATCATCATTTAATAATCGTCGAAGTTATTGGATATCGACAATGATTGCATGTGTATTAGGATAAATAAAACCTAAACATGAGAAACTCAAATATAATAAATCTGATAGTACTCTAAACTGGAATAACATAATTTGAAATAGATTAAGTTGCTAAATAATTAAATACTCCCTAAATAAAAACCTTAAATATTAAACCAAATCCCTAAAGATAAGAAGCATGGTGTAATTGCATTAAGTATTGCAATACCTGTGCTTACTGAAGAATGTTCAAGATACCATGTCAGAAGTTCTTCGCCACAAGCATCCCATTCAGATAAGGGAACTCCGATTCCATCTTCTCCCATGCTTTCCAATTTTCCACGCACAACAAAAACCATCTTCTCTACCAGACCACCCCGACACAAAACTCTGCTTCCTTTTATGTATGTCTTTTGTCTTAGTCTCTCACAAATGGCATCTAAAATAGGTTCATCCATCAGCGCAAAAATTCGAATCTGCAGATATTTTGAGCCTTGGGTATTAATACAAGTTGACACAAAGCAATAAAAGCAAATCAAATCATTCATGCAACAAGTTTCAGGGTTGCTTCATACACCCTGGCTTACGATGTATCATAGTTTTAGTTTCATGATGAAGAAGCATAAAGCTTTGCCTTCTAAACGGTTTCCATATTTAACTCTATTTAATTCTAACAGGTTACAAGAAGAGACCAAGGAAAAACAGTTTTAAATGAAGCAGTGTGCATCATGATAAATTGTGTGATTATAACTAATCATTTATGCCGTAAACATTCTAGCGCATACTTTTTTAACAAATTTGAAGAGATGACGTCTTATGTCTCTCTGGAGATCTTCTGGTAAATTCTCTAGAAGCATTTCTTCATTCACCCCCCTTGTTGCAGCCCAGCTATACCGTTCAGCCTGTCTCACTCTCCTGCATGAAAAACATAATGTCTATAATTTATGCTTATGTAAGTCTCACACTTTGATACGATATAGGACCCAATTAAAACTGAAAAGCAGTAGACATCTAGTTTCTTAGCATTCAAGCCTGCACACTTTTTTGTATAATAATCAGTAGCTCCTCATATATGTACATTCTTTCCACTCGATCTCTTTCTTCTATACTACATCACTACAGTTACTAGAGCTATGAACCTAATTCGTGAAAAGGGGGTGACTGTAATACAACAAAAACAACAATCAAGCTTTAATCTTACTAGGTGGGGCCGGCTATATGGATCAAACTATGTCATAATGCTCTATCATACATAAATAGAGATTGTATAAATAGAGAAGTAAATCAGTGTCATTTACTACATAAAGCATCAAATAGACATAATGGATAAGGAACTGGATTAAAATGACAGGATGCCAATAAGATGTTCTCAATAGTTATTTCACACATGTATAAGGACTCATGAGTAAGGACACTACTAATGTATATAGTGGTTAGTCATATTTAACTAATACGCTTAAAGAAATATGCCTACATTTGGAGATACATACATAACAAATGCAAAAGGAGTGGTACAAAAAAATGCTGCCTATGCTGTCTTATGGTGCCTGTATGGCTGGAATAGAATTTTAGAATTTCCAAGGAATCTTTTTCAATCTGAGACTTCAATGGGGATAGGGCTATCCTTTGGCTTACCTTTGGTGTTCTACTCATGGTCATGTTTAAGGGTATTTTTTTGTCGGACATGCAGAGAGACTGGCATGCTTTATTGCATGACTCAAGGTTTTTCTTGTTTCCTTTTTGTTTGTGAGATGTCTTATTCTCTCTTTTGTACTCTTCTCTTATGAACTAATAAAATTTCTTTTCCTATTAAAAAATGCAAGATGTTCCTAATTTTCCCTTGTCTAAAATGAGTCTTCAAAAGTTGCTAACTTAATTGAGCCTCGGTATGTAAAACATTAAGTATCTATCACTGGAACCGTAAATTGCACATGTACATTTTCAGAAAAATGAGCTGTGGGAGGGGTAGGGGGTTAACAACAGTGACTTGAATCATCAAATTGACAATTCTTTTAGCAATGTGGATATGATTCATGAAAAGAATGTGAACATTTCATACTTTTTCATATCTTCTGGTAAGCGGCGATGGCTCATCCATTGTTCAACGTCACGTCCTCTAAGTTGCATCTCTAGCCTCCTGACAGTGGCACAGAAGAAAATATATCAAGCACATTATAACCGTAAACATGTTAGAACATTACTACCAAAGTCCTATTACAACTTACAGCATTAGATAACTTAAACTGATCAACAAGTTCAAATAATGCACAGAATTAAAAAGAAATGAATATCTCAGTTCAAAATACAATATGAATCATGTAGTAAGCATAGTCAAACTTAAGTGGCATGCTGATGTCATTATAGCTTAAACTTCTATACAAATTACCATTATAGGATGGCTACCAATTATTTGTTCTGCACCATTTTAAGTTTTGGCATGAAAGGAACACTAAAGAGAAGTTACTTTAAAGGGCAAAAAATGACTAAGAACAATGTTATTATAATCAAGAGGTTGAAAGACATAGCATGTAAGAGCAATACGTTCTACCTTCGTCCAAGAGCCTGAAGAAAGTTCTGTATGTTTCCAATGAGTAGCGCAAAAAGCAACAACCCCAATCCGATGATGGCCATCGTAAAAAGGACTTCCCACACAAAATAGCTCGGGGTTTGATTACCAGCCAGAGTACTTATTTGCTATATTCAAGACCACAAATGCATAGTTGTTAAGGGATATCAAACATTCATGTGCTTGAACTTTACAGCTTAAGTACTTGTACAAGACCCCCCTCCGAATATGCATGCACTATATTAAGCCCACAATAATCCCAGTGGCTTCTTATTATTATAGGACAAATGAACATAATTACTACTGAAAGGAAAAAGAAAAGAAAAGAAAGAAATGAATACCTGAAATCCCCAAAATAGAGAATACACATATTTGCTGATCACCTTAGTTTCCATAGTAAGTGGTACAGCATTGGCATAGATCCCATATTCAAAACCACCATCAGAAGGGGGCTTCAAACAATTCATGGCGTCTGTATTGTTGTGCCATAGAACTAATGTTACGTCAAACGGATTGTTTTGAGAATGGCCATGCCCACAATCAATATATTTTAGGCACTCGGGAATATCAGCTTTATGGCAGGCATTTCGCAAACATTGATTAACACGCTGGAAGAAAGAAAAGGGAGAAAGTTATCAAACTAAATGTCTACAATCTTTTGATGAATTGAGTTCCTGATTTTAATTGAACCATTCATCTTTAAAGCATCCAAGGAAACATTATCACTTTATAGTATAATTTCATGATCAACATTAACAAATTAATAATTATAAGGTAATACTTTCTGTGCACATATTACTATCATGATGGAAAAGCACTTCATTGCGTGTCTAATACGCATTATGTATGATTACATTATACACAACCAAATGAAATCATATGCATTCAGTGAATCAAGTAACAAGTAACATTCCCTTTGCTCTTTTCTTTTGTTCGATGCAAGTTACCTTGCCTCGTATTCCATGCAAGACTGTCATTTTAAGCGAAGTATGAAATTTAATGAAGAAAAACTTCAGCAGTTTTGGAAAAAGATACTTCAAATGTTATTTTCACACACCTGTAGACCAAAGAGGTACCAGCAAGAGCCAACGACATGGCCAGATAGCATAAAAATGAGAAGATTTATAATGAAATTTGCCCAGGCTGACTCAAATATAAATCCCGTTGGAGACTGCCCAATTAGCAAAGGCAGAAACCTGAATAATCTGGGAATATACTGCACTAGGATTGCTACACGCAAAAGATTCTTCGCATAATTTGCTCCTGATGTTCGCAAGTACTTTCGTAGCACAAACAATATCATTATCTGCACATATTTCACCACACATGTCATGACAAAGAGTTCAATGAGTACATAATAAACCCGTAGTTGCTTCTGTTTTTTTCACAGATTGAAAACCCATTCATTTTCTGATAGTGACATCTGCTTTTTCTCAAGCACATGTTAATATTCATAAACAATTTATACCTCAGAATGACACCAAAATGAGAAAGCATTGCAGTATTGCAGTTCCCTCCAATTTTGAACACAACAACATAGAAGGAGAAGCTATTTATAAAGATAAGATAGAAACGAAGCAACAAAAATCTGCCTGAGTTTTTATGAATTACTCTGCCACAGCATGATAGTTGTGGGAGATAAAAATTGTTTTTAGCATATTAACTCGCAACTCAAGCTTTTAGGATAACAGTGCTCCTATTTTCTTATATTCAATTTCAATTTGGCATGTCTATGGCTCTATACAGCAGAAATATTTTTGGATGCAGGAATTCATTAGATAAAATATATATGTGTACATGCAAACAGCTTAAACTTTATTACCAAAAAAACAGCTTAAACTTTTAACTAGTTAGCTCTAGACAACAGCAACTATAATAGATCGTATCTGAGAAAAACTTATCAGAGTGACCCATGTACTTTTTATTTATATAGAACAGGCATATATAACTAAATACTCTCTCTTTCCCATAATGATTGTCAATTTTTTAATAGCTTTCTTTACACTTTTTTACCATCTTTTAGGGACTGAAGGAGTAATTGATGTCTAAAAATTATAAAAGAAACCTCAATTTCATAGGAAATACTAATCCTTGTGTTCGAAAAAAGAAGATGAAGAAAAAACTATTTACTGAATCCCTAATACATCAAAAGTCAAAATATAAAACCCAAATAAATTCAAACTGGTAATGTTAGTAAATGGTAACATCCTTGACCTTCAAGTTTTCATTTTATATCAAATATACAAGGGGATATAAACTTAACCATGGAAAGAGTATATACCATGCAAAATGACTAGAAAATGTAATATGTCAAACAAACTAACTGCTTAGGGATATTTTAGAAAATGTGTTACAATTAGGAAATCTCGAACTAGACTTGCATATTTCCCCTTCTATACACATTTTTAATACTAGGCTTAGGCCTAATCTTATCACTAAGGCTTGGTTGTTGGAAAGATATATGAATATTCATGTTCAAATTGTTACGCATGTATCAAGTTCAAGGGTGATATGTACAAATCAACCTGAAATACTAAGTTACAATGAGCAAAATCAAGGCCAAAAAAATGTTTCCATAAAAAAGGGAGATTGGAGGAAATTTACCTGAGGAAGAGGGATTACAACAAATAGATCGAGAGGAAAATAACCCCGCAGGTAATGTAGAGCAATTTTCTTTGGATGGTCAACTAAATCTCCAGCACCAACCACCCTCGATTCCGGAGACACATAAGCCAATCTAAACTGCAAAGAGTGAACTTAGTACAATTATTTTAAGATGGGTGCATATCAATCCTTGCCAATGACATCACATGTTATTAATGTACTCAAATTTCGGTAAGGGGCCTATAGAAATGACCAAAACCAAATTCTCAAAAGGGTCCTATAAAGAGGACAGGGGGAGTACTTACTGTATATTAAGATAATATATTCTGCTAATCATTGATTCTCCCAAAAGCTTAAGCTATTAGGTAATATGAATAGTTGTATATATCTAACATACTTTTGTATGCATTATTTCGAAGACTAAGAAGAAACAACTGAATAAAATGAGAAAAGTCTCTGTAAACTATGTTATATCCTGAGATGTGTAGAATATGATGGCATGGCCAACCACTCTTATTTATTAGATGCAATGTGCCACTATAAGACTCAAACCAAAACTGCGACTTACCTTCTTTTTAGTTTACTGGCATGTAGAAGTTAAACACAAAATGTTTAGCATACAGTAGGAGCTCTGGAGCGGTGTTATGTAACCCCTTACTTATTTAGTTAGTTAATTGATATTGTCTAGTCAGCTAATTAAAAAATAAGGCATGTTGCCTATAAATAAGAAGAGGGGTTCAGTGAGAGAAACATTCTGGAATTTGGGAAGATTTAGGACACGTTTTAAGTGGGACAGTGTAGGGTCTCTCGAATAGCCTAAGTGAGGGAGAGAGACCAAGCTCTCAAATACCCGGGAATTCAGTGTATAAACCTATTGTTCCATCAATAATATCTTACCATTTTTTTATGCAATTCAAATCCAATTCTATCAAGGAGCTTCTGTGATCTAACCATTTTCTAGTGGACAATTATGTCTATGCAAGAGCAAAACTAAACCCTGTTATTTTAGAGACAGAAAGATTAAAGTGCTTCTGAATACAGTCATCAGAATCTTCCTTCTCAAAACTAATAAAGTTTAATTATACAAACTTGCTGTCAAGGAAGGAGCTCAATTATATTTTTTTGATAAAGAGCTCTCTTATATTTTTCAAACAAACGATATAGTTGTAATCAATGAATATTCTCAAAAATTAAAAGTCGGGCAAAGAGAGGACGGAGGGGAGAGGACTTTCAGAAAAGGTAGAGAAAATACCTGGAGAAGAATGTTTATTAAATATACGAAATCATTGATGCTTCTTAGTACAACAAGTGTTGTTGTCATTGTCTTGTGGATATAAATACATTTGCCCTCCTGCATTCGATGAACGGGAAAAACATAGAGTAAATTTGCAAAAATAGTAGCAGGGAAAGAGTAGTATATAGAACTTGCAATACAAGGAAAAGAATCATACCTCCTGCACATAGAATAAGAAGAAAAATAATGGATCCAGGAAAATCGCCAACAAGCAAAAAATACCCAAAACCTGATTCCATTGTTGTACAACTTTTGCGTGAGGGTTCATAACTCCAGGAACATATGAGGAGCAAAAGGAATAAAATTTTCTCGCAAAACCCTTGGCATCCCCATAAAGAATATTGTGGAACTGTATAACAGACAAAGTATGAGCAAAATTATACTTGGTTAAGTGAAAGTGATATCAAATAAATGTCTCCAAGAGAGTGGAAAAGGTCACAAGAAGATCATGTATAGCGCTAGGATAAAGTTTGTCATAGTGGCCTTTAGAAAATAAGTGTTGCACAAATAATGAGACAGGTTGAAATTGTCAATTGACAACACTTCCATTGCCCCTAAAGTGGAAAATGATTACAATAGTATTAGTTCTAATAGTAAAAAGAACAATAACATCGATGCAAATTGAATACAACAACTTTGTAAAAGTATAGTAATAAGGAAAGTCTTGAGTGTTAAGAGGGTGACTTCTTGTATTCTACCCACGTAAAAGTTAAGGTCATCTGGTAGTTTCTAACATTGTTATAAATAAATAGAAGTATACAGTCAGTGGTATCTATTACAAATTACAATTACTCAGAGCTTCTTTAGCGAATTACATTGGCATCTTTCTCTGTCTTCTCTTTCAATGTTTCCCTATCTTATTCCCATCTTATCAATAAATAATGGACAGCAATTCCAATATTTTAATGCAAGTGATTGTTGGAAGAACAAAAAAATCCACAAGGCATGTGCACTAATTACAAAATGAAGTTAATGCTTTCTTAAAATAAAGAGAAATAGTAGTCTATTATACGAAGAGAGACACCTTCGGGTCGAATATAGTTGAAGGTTTTGGATTTCTTTGCTGAGAAGCCTTGAAGTAAGTAGGGCAAGTAGTGCAATAAGGATCATTACACATTCCCAGCTGCCCGGACCTAAGTAAATGTTCATTATTTCCAACATGGTTGTTATTCCAATGATTTTCACTTTTTCCACGGAAAATAGGAAACTTTTCTTTCTGGATATCCGTTACTTTCTTTACTGCCGCAGCTACATTCTGGTGCAAAAGATTTCCAGTTCCACGGGTAGGATATATTGGACCACTCATATGCATAACAGGGGTTTTTCTCTCACTGCGTAGTGGACCAGTATGTCCCACACGACTAGTTTCTCTCTCATATTGCTCCATGGAGATCATAGTATTAGAAATTGATGCACTTTGTGTCCTGGTCACAAGCCTCTGGAATTTAGAATGTGCTGGTTCATCAGATGATTGTCCATGTGCTTCTCTCAGCATTGGCTCCTCATCATTCACAAAATTAGCCATGTTTCTTTGAGATTCCTATATTATGATAACAAAACATTCAATACATACACTTCAGAACGATATCAACAATTTTAGGTGATTCAATTTGACTTTACACGTGAAAGTGGAGAATATAATTACAGAGCAGCAAAAAAACTAATGCAACACGAAAAGCCTAACTAGACATACAAAGTCAGATGGAACATAATGCATCATAAGTGAGAATGTGAGATCCTAGTTCTTATGTGGCTGATAGAAAATTTTAGAAAGATATGTTTTATCCTTATGTTGAAAATTTGTAAAGATTACCCAACGGAACTTGTCTAAAAAGTTAAGTGAGGAATCCCTATATATTATTTTATTTTTCATAATGTCATTTTGGACGCCGATTAATCTCACTCTAGTCGAGAATAATGCATTTAAGGGTCATTTTGCGAGTTGGGTTTTGAAGGGAAAGGGAAGGCCTGATAGCCATAAAATACACTCGTGATATGGCTCTGAAACCTTCTTCTCCCTTCCTTCCCCTCCAAAACTCAACCTAGAAACCGACCCTAGAGGGCCAAACTCTCTTGGTGCCTAGTTTTTTTCTACTTTCAAGAATCTAAAACCTTACTTTGGGAATTCCCTTATGTTAAATCCTCTGAAACTTGGAAGAAACAAATTAGACATCAGTTGACCAAAGCTAATTATATATAATCACTAAAATGCATGTACTATTCAACCTGCCTCTACATGCATCAGTACTAGTGTTCAAATTTCAATCTTCAACACATATATGCTAAATTATATCATCAATATGAAGGAAGCATCATAAGGAATTGCAAATAGGTTAGAAACAGTGGCAGAGTTAATGAAAAGGCAAAGAACAATTACAAAAAAGAGAGAGAGAGATATAAGAAAGAGAGAAAGAATAAGACCTGTGTTGAAGAGGAATTGAGTTATAAGTGAAAAACCCAGAAGCTAATTTGCAATGATTGATGTTAAAGGATGCATTTTTGGGAAGTAGATGAGAGAATTTTGAAGGAGAAAGAAAGTGAGAGTGAACAAGTATAGAGAGAGAGTGGTGTGAAAGGGAAGACTTAGACAAAGTCAATTGTTTTAAGAAATTGAAGCTGTTGACTCAGGAAAGACAGAAGAACTAACAAGGATTGTTTCTGTGTGGATTGAAAAATATTCTAAAATTAAGTAACATCTCTTATAAATTAATATTTGAGAAAAATATACATCTACCAATAGTTTATAAATTTTATACAATATTATTATATTATCTAATATTTATATTTAATCATTATTGACTACTAGAAAAAAATTAAATAAATAGCAAATCGTATTATGTCTATTTATCAATCTATATATTGTCTCGTAATATTTTACTTATTCATGATGTCATAAATTATTATTTTATTTATTATTGATTGATTTAGAATAATATGTGATACAAGAGGGGATATAATTATTATCTATTATTTTTGTTCTCATATGAATAATAGAATAATAGTTAAATAACTAATAAATATTTACGTTGGTCCTTATAAATTTATATATATACTACTTTTATACAGCGAAAAATTAAGAATTCAAACTTGAAATAAAAAAAGTCAATATAAATCAAAATAGTCCATATTAAGGATCATAAAAATGGTAAAAAGAATTAATTTGATAAAAAATTATATTTTTTAAACTATTTTAAATAAATTAATTTTTTAAAGACCAAATTAGCTTTATACAAAAATTTTGAAGGACAAAAATATGTCTTTATTCATTAATCAATCTCTCCTCAATCGATTTCATATTACTCTTTTTAGAGAGAGAAAATTATTGATGTAAAAAACGCATTAAACTATTCTTTGTTATACAGTACACCCTACGACACAACCATCTATGGGATCATTTGATTTTGGAAAAAATAATATAAAAATGTAAAATTATTTATGAAATACTTTTGTCATTTAATATTACTTTAAAGTTTCATGTCGTATTTACAGATATGTTTTATTTTGCTTATTATTATTTTCAAATTTACCATTTTGTAATCTCATTTGTCTATCTTTTTTTATTGTTGAAAAACTTGTCAGAATAAAAAATAATCAAATACCCCCTTCACTATTTTGACATTCACAAACACTAACCCCAATTCTACAACTTCATCAACAAAACCCAAATCCCATAATAGTTAAATAGGGATTTACACTATACAGTGTGTTTATAGATTTAGTTTTCTAGTTTTTTTGTTAGGGATTTAGGTTTTGCTAAAGTTAGGTTGCTGTTTGTGAATGTTAAAACAAATGAAAAGGTCCTCCCAATTCTAGTGACATTTTAGACAAAAAGAATGAGAAAAGTAATTTTTTTTGTATTACTAAGGGTATCCCATGAACTAATCTTTTTCGAGGTTTATGGTAGTCACTCTCAATAAATGTCACTTCCGAGGTTTAAAACTTTAGGAAAGTGATTATTTATCATCAGGAGAGAACGTAGATTTTGATATTAAAAAAACAAAGTCTTTTACATGGTTTTCTATTATATTTTACATTATAAAATCAATTTTTAATTTAATATATTTTACTTTATATTAAAATTAGTATATTATTGGCTAATATTTAATTTTAATTATATTGTGTCAATGTACTCTCGATTTATTATTATATTTTACAAAATAAAATGTTAAATTTCCTTCGAAGATAAAATGATTATTACGATAAACTTTTAATGAGAATGATCACTAAATAAGTTCATGAAATTGTAAATGATAAAAATAATTTGGTGACTATTTCAAAGCTTTGGATCTTATTTAATAGATATTTTTAATGCCTAACTTGATGGTGACGGTATATTTGAAGGGAAAAAATGATGTATGAATTTTTGTTATGAACGTCAAAGAAACATGTTCAAAATAGTTTCATGTAATAAAAATTAAATATGTACTTCATACTTAAAAGTTAATAATAATTAAATAAATAGTCGGTGATATAATAAATGTAAATTTTTTTTACACAATCAATATATATTTTTTCTAAATTAAAAATGATAGACTTTAACCTATTGAGCATTGAATTTTATTTAGATAAGGGTATTGTTGAAGTGGTCGTTGTCAATTGTCAAAAAAAATATAAAATCAAATAATACAATGCAGACATTGTCTTTCTTTTATAAAACTGCAACATGGGGAGCGATTTTGCATCCCTATTTTTTATTTTCAAAAACATACTTCTGGGAATATAAAATTAAAAGAAACGTTTTTTGTAATCCAAAATGTTGTTTGAAAGTATAATTTCTGGAAATGTTTTGCAAATATTTCCAAAATCATTGTAAATCATGTGTTTTGACAATCAAATGATATTATAAACTCAGTTTTAAAAAAAATTAAAAGTAAAAGCTCCAAAATTATGCGTTAGTTTATTTTAGGTTATCTTATTTTTTTTTTCACTGCTCATTTTATCACATCATAACCAGATATTGTAAAACGAGTTGTCCATTTTGCTCATGCCCATAAATGTCTGCTATATTTTATGTGGGCATGTGCACTGTCTTAACAGAAAAAATAACATGCATGCTCATTTTAAAATGGGCTAACGGGCACATGGGCATTGATAAGAAATATAAAAATATAAAAATTAATACAATAAAATAGAAAAAAATTAAATAAAGTAGTTGAAGAAAAAAAATTAAGAATTTTTTTGATATTTCATCTCAAGTTGAACAAACCATATTACATTACAACTTTTTAAGACATTAAATTATATTACATTATATTTTACTTGAATTTTTCTTCTTTTTTTATTACATAAAGCTCACGAACCCCTCACACTGCCCAATAGAAATGCATGTGGGCAAAAAGGCAAATTTTATATATTATGCTAGCAAAAATTTGTGGGCTATGCGGGTTGGCCTGCGACTTTGCTCGTTTTATCTATAATCATAACTTTATATTTCTACTCATTTTTACTCTTCCATCAAACTTCGTATATCTTCATATCATTACCACCAAATTTCATAACTTTTCAATTAGGGATGAGATTATTAAAACTTTTGTATAAAACTTGACATTTGTTTATTATTTATTTTGTGAATTGTGTAATTCAAGTTTAGCAACTTCTATTTATTTGTGTATCATATTGTTTTTAATATTGATATTGATTTTTATATTCTATTTTATTTTAATATATTTTTTTAGCATTTATTATGCAATATTAAAAATTAAAAAAATTATAGTAAAAATATCTATAACGGTAAATATTAAAAAATATATATTTAAAAATAGTGTAAATAAAACCAAAATAATCAGAGCATGTACAAATAAACTCATATTATTTTATGTAATTTACTATGTAAAAAATAAATCGTTCTACCTTACCCAAATAAAATAGATTAATTTATATTCAGTTTTTAGCTAAGGTACCTAAACATAAACAAATTATAATCTCATAGTTTACGATCTGAAACTAAAAACTTATTCATACCAAACGCGTCCTAAGTATATCTTAATGAGGTTTTGAAGATTTTAGCAAGTTCAATTCTCCCCTTAGGTTCCACGGATTTTACTAAGGTGTTTTCTCTCATTTCTTAAGGTTTTGAGGGTTCATGTTAAGATACACTCTTACCTTAAATCATTCACACCAAAACACATATGACAATAAGTCTAGACGAGTCAGGATAGTCCATTATTCAGACTCATCCCATTGCTTTATTTTTTGACTCAGATCTATTTCAGACCCGTGTTAATACTTATTGAGTCTGTTATACATAAGTCCTTGGGTATCTAGTGGATATGTGGATATATAAATTTCCAAAAAAATATTAAAAATAATTGTGAGTAATTTATGTAATTGTGTGTTTGTTTCTTACAATCTTATATGTTATTTAGGTAATCAACAATAGAAAAATTATAGAATATATTTAAAGTTTTAAACACATTTTAAATTGACTATTTCACATTTTGATGTCAAATTGATTTAGTAAGAATTGTTAAATCAACAAAATATTGATTATACGTATCAATTAAAAACATAACATCACATCATTATGTAACATTTCTAACATCACATCCATGTTTAATAACATAACAATCTCATTTATAATTAACAATATAATATTATAGATTAACAATATATATATATCATCTATAAAAGAATATAATAGCCTATCATTATGACTAAAATAGACTCTCATAATTTTGACACTTGGAACTTTTAAGGGCAAATTTGTAATAATATATCTTATTTGTTTTAAAAAAATTAAAATTTAAAAATGAAATGTGTATAGTATATTACTAAAACATATACATCATTGAAATGTCATCTCAACTGTGTGTTTCAAGTTTCAAATTTCAATTCACATTTCAACTTCATCTTCTCTCTTTCAATAGTTATCTATCTCTCAACTCATCTTTTTTCTCCACTTCTCTCTTTCTCCTTCTCTCTTACCTTTGATATAGTTTATTCCCCTTGTTGTGTTTATGTCATGATTTTAACTCATTTTTTCTTCGTTTTTCTCTTTCTCCTTCTCTTTTACCTTTGAGAAAGATTATTACATTTGTTGTTGTTTTTTTGCCTTTTGCTGGTGTTTTGTGCCATGAATGTTGAACCTAACAAAGTCTCCATTTTTTTAATAGGTGAAGGAGTTATCATTTAACCATTATTTGTGGGTAATAACACAATATATTTGCTCTGTTAGATAAACAACGGGAGACGGGTTCTTTGATTCTTGCACCCACAAATCAACAAGATACAATAATCAATCTACTATTTTTTATATAAGAATAAAATAGGCTATTGTTATTACCAAAATAGACTCTCATAATTTTGACACTTAGAATTTTTAAGGGCAAATTTGTAATAACATATCTTATTTGTTTAAAAAAAATTAAAAATTAAAAATGAAATGTATATAATATATTACTGAAACAAATACAACATTGAAAGGACACCTCAGCTCCACGTTTCAAGTTTCAAATTTCAAATTCACATTTCAACTTCATCTTCTCCCTTTCAATAGTTATCTCTCTCAACTCATCTTTTTTTCTCCACTTCTCTCTTCTCTCTTTCTCCTTCTCTCTTACCTTTGATATAGTTTATTCCCTTTGTTGTGTTTTATGCCATGATTTTAACTCATTTTTTCTTCGTTTTTCTCTTTCTCTTTCTCCTTCTCTTTTACCTTTGAGAAAGATTATTACATTTGTTGTTGTTTTTTTGCCTTTTGCTGGTGTTTTGTGCCATGATTGTTGAACCTAACAAAATCTCCATTTTTTTAATAGGTGAAGGGGTTATCATTTAACCATTATCATTTACCAAACACAATATATTTGCTTTGTTAGGTAAAAAAATGGGAGACGAGATCTTTGATTCTTGCACCTGTTAGGTATTAGTGGTCTAGGAACACCTAGAAGGAGGTTGAATAGGTGTAGCGGTTATCAATCACCGCTTCATTCACCAAAACCCAATTATGGAAACAGCCCAGTTAATCGATTAACACCTAGTCTTAATCGATTAACACATGCACATAACAAAATGATCAGAGAGGCAAATTGCACAGTTATTTAAAATCAATTAAACAGAGATAAATCATATATTGTTAAACAATATTAATAAGCATATGGAAGTGAACAATTATACAAAATATCAGCTATTAAATCAAATTGAAACAGCAAGAAAAGTAAATAAGATTTAAGGAGAAAACAACATGCAAATATGGATTTTTATCCTAGTTCATTTGCAGTCCACTACAAACAACATCTAAACCTCCCATTATGATCTTGAGAGATTTTCTTATCCACAATATTGAATATACCTATGATCACACACACAAATTCAATTTACACAAAAACATAGGACGCTTCTTTCTTGAAATCTAGAACACCTAAACCCTTGGTTTGACTCTACCTACCGCCTGAGAAAACCTTTCTCGCGAAACAGCCTCAACCAAGATTCTTGTTCTCAAATCAAGACCTCCTAGTTTTGGTGAAGAATCCCGATCTCTGTGGTGGTACGACACCAAGAGATCAATCCAAAATACACAAAAACATATTAAAACAACAAGGTACTATAAGCACAATAATGCTTGAAATATTACAAGTAAAAGACCTTAAGACTAACTCACTCACAAATCACTCAAGCCATCAAGAACACGTGAGTTAATCAAAAATAGAAATCAATTATATCTCTCTAACAATCTTTACAAATAATGCATGAACATGTGAGCAAGATAAAGATGAGCATAAGAATGTGAAAAACAGTATGCAAATCAAGAATCAATTAAGCATGGTAACTCTCTTCCTCACACATGCAACTCTCATGCAAAAACAGAATACAAAATGAAATATGCTCTCTAAAATCAATCCTATACAATGGAATGCAATGCTATAGTTTTATGGAAGTTGCCTATATTTATACTAGGCAGTTTTTACAGTTGGATTCGTTGCAAATAGTTAAACGGTTAAAACAGAAATCAATTATAACATAAAACAGACCTGTTAATCGATTAAGGCAACCCGTTAATCGATTAACCAGTGCAATAGAATTGAAACAGAAAACAGTTGTAACAGAAACACTGATTTAACAGAAAAATAGTTGAGTTAATCGATTAAGTCACCACGTTAATCAATTAACTAGCATATTAAAATACATGGTTCAAAAGGTAAACTTCTCATATGTTATGCACAACTTCTATACATGTTTTAGCAATTATATTATGCCTAATATACACATATAACATGTATGATTAATGCATGAACATGCATTTAACTAGATGATATGTCTCATGGAAATGATATGACAATTATGATGGCTTGAGAGACTTGCACCTAGGTTCACCTCAGCTATACTCACTTACTACTCCCAGATTACTTAGAATAATGGCTCTATTTATATCCTAGTCTAGATATGACCAATTGAGCTTTAGGCATGTTGATTGTTGAGTCATCTTCAAGCTTTAATGGAACATTGTCTTCATCAAAACATAGGCAAAACATTGCTAGTGCTATCCTTGACACTTTGCACTTTCAATCTCCCCCTTTTTGATGATGACAAACACCACATCAAAATTGTTCGAAACGTTTGATGAATTAGCTTGACGATGAGTTTGCATAATGGTTGATATTTAAAGTTGAAGCGCCTTTGCTCCTCCTTAGGTAAGCAATTTTATTACAGAAGCTATATACAACAACCTGCAAAAGCTATTACGACCTGCAAAACACATTTAACACAACAAGCAACCTTTCTCCCCCTTTTGACATTATCAAAAAGATACAGGTATTCAATTCTAGTCAAAAGTTGGAAAAGTTATTAGAGTTATGACAGACTGTAATTAATCACTTAATTTTGGGCGATTAAACAATCAACCAGTTGTGAGAAGCTTGAACAAATGCACATTTATACATCACTTAATCGATTAACAACAATGCTTAATCGATTAAATGGACAGAAAATAGCAACAAAACAGTTTTAATGGCATGAAAGGCTATGTTTACTCAAATTAAGTATGGAATGATTAAGCATTTGATATATTTGAGCAGTAAGCAGCAGGCATAAGCATTCAATATTGATACATACACCAAACATGATCAAGAACCATTAAACATACGAGTATACTTATTTGCAACATAATTACCATTCAAGCATGATTAAGAAAATTTGAAATCATTATAAAGCATTGTCAAATTTAGAAGCAGTAATTCAGCAGAAGATTAGAGTTATTACAATCCATAGAAAGTAAAAGCATGAAAGAAAAGATAAGTTCTCGAGAGGGAACAAGGAACAACAATGTCCATTAGCTAGGAAGGATAAAACTAAAGCTCTAAGGCCTCCTAACTAGGGATGAGATGGAAGGTTTTCGTTGTCAGGAATCATCGAGCTACCATCATCCTTGATGAGGGTACTCAGCTTGTTGAACTCAGCACACAACCTTCTGTTTTGAGAGTCAGCAGTTGTCTGAACATAATTCCTCAAGGATTGGTAATGGTTGTCAATATAGGCATTCTGACGTTCCTCAAAATTCTCCAGATCCGTATGATATGAGTCCTTTAGAGACTGAAAGTGAAGATCCATCCTGTTGTTGAGACATTGTTCCATAGCATCCAAGTAGGCTTGTCCGAAAGCTGGATCTTGTGATGCATGACCAGACGACTCCCCCTGAGTAGCAGCAAATGGTTCTTGATTATCATCTTGATCATCCTCACTAGAGGGGTCAAGATTCACAGTGTTAAAGTCCTATTGATATTGCCATATGTTGTTGAACTTGTATATACCCATCTTATGAATTAGACTCTCACCAATCAAGTGATCCTTGTCAGAGCAATCCATCACTATAGTATCTGAAACATCAATATGCAGATAATCAATAATTCGCGAAATGAAGATACTATAAGGAAGCAACCTTGATTGTGACGTGGAGACACTGTACATGACCTTCATAATCTCGTCAGGTCAGTTAATCATTATGTTCTCCTTCACAACAAACATGAACCTCAAATCATTTAGTGTATGTTGGACATGATTTGTGTTCCTCTGAATCAGAATATAGGCAATCAAATAATGTAGGTGCCTATTCTCTACGGACAACGACACAACTTTGGTTAACTCACCCTGAACATATAACTGAGGTCTATGCAAACAAGACTTATACATTTCAGCAGTATCGAAAGAGTTGTTGTTTGCCCAACCACAGTCACTTAAACTATCTCCAGTACATGATAAACCACCAACGTTCATAAAAATGTCTTCATTAATCTCAAACAATTTTCCAGCAATCATTGACCAATACTTTCCATCTTTGTATCTAAAGTTGGCATAATACTCCCTAACTAGAGCAGGGTAGATATTATCTTTTAATTCCAAGAAGGGGACAACCCCTTGAGCTTGCAAACCATGTAAAAAGTCGAAGTTCTGTTCCGCTAACCAAGTCATATTTGCAAATCGAATGTATGTTGGTTTCCACCCCTGAAATTTGAGCAACCGAGTTTCTTGCAGAATTAGTGAATAGTATGGGTCTCCACGGTCCTGCCTTGCTTGTTGAGATGGCATATCTTTTGGGACAAACAGTGGACGTTGAGCGATTGTCTTGACTCTTTTAGCATTTCCTCTCTCCATTGATATTGAAACTGAAACGTGATGAAGGTTTAATGGAGGGATGAGGGAAACCTAATATAGGGTTTTCAATTTGGGGAAAATGGATTCCTTGGAAATTGGAGATGGAGAAGTCGGTTTATGGAGTGGAAATGAAGTGAGGTGATTCGATTTGGGCTAGGTTAGAGCTTAGAGATGATGTTGGACTTGTTCCTCTGAGATTTGAGAGAAAAGGGGATGAATGGGGTTTTGAAAAATGCCTAGAAACGCTTCTGTTTCTGATACACTGATGTCGTTTAATCGATTAACAGCTTGACTTAATCGATTAACCTGAGTTAAAAATACCATATTTCAAAAAATTTACCCAGGTAATCGATTAACTGATGGCCTTAATCGATTAAATGCATCAGATACAGTGTTTTGGATGTTTTTAAAAGCATGCAAGGATTTCAAACTCTTTATTAAATCAGCTTTAAGCAATCACACACATATTATGTAAAGCTTGTATATACAGAATCATGGATCATACAAGGAATAGTTAGCATTCAACATGTTTTCATTTTAAAGGATACAAGACAAATAAGTCATGCAAGGCAATTAGCATAAGCTCAATCAAGATATTTTTCATCAAGGATTTCTCTTCGAAGAACATAGAAAGTATCTCATGAGGGGGACTTGGTGAAAATATCCACTAATTGCTTAGATGTTTCAACAAATTCTAACACACAATCACCTTTTTGAACATGATCACGCAAAAAATGATGCCTTATTTCAATATGTTTGGTTCTTGAATGCAAGACGGGATTCTTGGAGAGGTTAATGACACTTGTGTTATCACACTTAATAGTGATCTTTTCTAATATGAGCCCAAAGTCCTTAAGTTGCTGCTTCATCCAAAGGATTTGAGCGCAACACACGCCAGTGGCAATGTATTCCGCTTCAGCGGTGGACAAAGCAACGCATGCTTGCTTTTTACTATGTCATGCCACTAAGGAACTGCCTAATAAGTGACAAGTCCCACTAGTGTTTTTTCGATCCAACTTACACCCAGCGAAGTCGGAGTCGGAGTAGCGTACCAAGGATAAGGAGGCATCTCTAGGATACCATAATCCCATATTTATAGTTCCCTTTAAATATCTCACAATACATTTTACAACAATATAATGTGATTCTTTTGGCAAAGCTTGAAATCTAGCACTCATACAAACACTAAACATAATATTGGGGCGGCTAGCAGTTAAGTATAATAAGGATCCGATAATCCCATGATATTTAGTTATCTCAATCCCTTTTCCCTTTTCATCTTTGTCAAGATAACATGTGGAAACCATAGGTGTATATGCATCTTTGCATTGCTCCATATCGAACTTCTTTAGTAATTCTTTGCAGTACTTCGATTGATGAATGAAGATACCACTTTCCATTTATTTAATTTGAAGCCCAAGGAAGAAAGCTAGCTCACCCATCATCGACATCTCAAACTACCCCTGCATCAACTCAGAAAATTCCTTACAAAAGATGTCATTAGTAGATCCGAAGATAATATCATCAACATATATTTGTACAAGTAAAACATGATTATCTAATCTATGGATAAAGAGAGTGGTGTCGACCAAGCCTCTTTCGAACCCTCTTTTAAGTAGGAACGAACTCAATCTATCGTACCAGGCTCTGGGAGCCTGTTTGAGGCCATAGAGGGCCTTCTTGAGTTTATACACATGTTTATACACATGGTTCGGGTATTTGAAGTTTTCAAACCCTGGTGGTTGGTCTACGTACACCTCCTCTTGAATATAGCCATTTAAAAATGTGCTCTTAACATCCATTTGGAATAGTTTAAAGTTCATGATTGATACAAAAGACAATAGCTTCCTAATTGCCTCAAGTCTGGCTACAAGAGCGTAGGTCTCATTATAATCGATGATCTCCTCCTGGTTGTAGCCTTTGGCCACTAAGCGAGCCTTATTTCTTATTATTAAGCCAGATTCATCCAGCTTATTACGAAAGACCCATCTGGTGCCAATCACAGGATGATCTTTTGGTTTGGGGACTAAGTCCCACACATTATTTCGCTCAAATTGGTTTAGCTCTTCTTGCATAACTATACCCCCAGTGTACATCCTCGATGACTTCATCGATGGTCTTTGGCTCTATTTGAGATACGAAAGCAACAAAATTACAGAAATTACGTAAGGAACTATGGGTTACCACCCCCGTAGATATGTCACCTAACACCTTATCGAGTGGATGATCCTTTTTGGTTTTCCACGCAATAAGCATGTTCTGATGTTCTTCTTCTTCTATTTGCTCATCATCTTCTTGTTGGATTTGATTCATGTCCTTGGATTGCACTTCTTCTAGTGTCCCTGAAATGTCATCAGAAAAGACCTTTCTTTTCTCTTTTGGAGAATATTTGTCAAAATGAACATGAATAGATTCTTCTACTTGCATGGTATATTTATTGAACACACGAAAAGCCTTACTATGTAATGAATACCCTAAGAATATGCCCTCATCAGCCTTCGAGTCAAATTTTCCTAAAGATCTTTTTCCATTATTTAAAATAAAACATTTTCACCTAAATGCACGAAGATGAGCAATATTCGGTTTTCGACCTTTAAAAATTTCATAAGGTGTTTTCAAAAAAGTAGGTCTGAGTAGTATTCGATTAATTACATAACAGGCAGTGTGAACTGCATCAGCTCAAAAATATTTTGGAGCCTTGCTCTCATTTAGCATGGTCCTCGCGAGTTCTTCTAGAACTCTATTTTTCCTCTCAACAACTCCATACTCTATTTTTTCTCTCAACAACTCCATTTTGTTGAGGGGTACGAGGAGTTGAGAACTGATGCATAATGCCATGCTTATTACAAAACTTATTAAATTTATGATTTTCAAATTCTCTACCATGGTCGGATCGTATGTAAATAATTTTCAGGTTAGACTGGTTTTGGATTTGTTTGGCTAGACATTTAAAAGATTTATATGCATCATTTTTTACGCTAAAAATAAAATCCATGTGAATCTAGAAAAAGCATCAACAATTACCAAAGCGTAATAACTTCCACCAAAACTCGTAATTTGCGACGGTCCAAACAAGTCCATATGGAGAAGCTCCAGAGGTCTAGTAGTGGATATTGCATTCTTTTTATTAAAGGAATTATTTACTTGTTTACATTTTTGACACATGTCACGAGAATCCTGAGTTTTATAATCGAGTTTTGGAAGGCCGATAACCAAATTATTTTTAGATAATTTTTCTAAATGCTTCACATGAATGTGAGTGACACGTCTATGTCAAAGCTAGATGTCATCTTCTTTTGAAATAAAACATTTTGAAAACAAGGAAGTGACATCCTCCAAGTTAACCATATAAATATTATTTACACGATATCCGAAATTTTTTACATTATTAGATAATACGTCACGAATTATACAACAATCAGAATCAAATGACACATGATTACCTTTGTCGCATAGCTGGCTGATGCTCAACAGATTATGTTCCAAACCTTCTACGTATAGAACGTTCTCGGTTATAGCATGAGTTGAGTTATCAATCTTTCTGGTGCCTAAGATTCTTCCTTTGTTGTTATCTCCATAGGTGACGAATCCCTTTTCTTTCAATGACAAGTCTAGGAATTTTGACTTGTCCCTAATCATATGTCTCGAACAGTCGCTATCAAGATACAAGTTTTGTCTGTGTGTTTGAAGACATACATGCAAGAGAGATCACCTACTAGTCTCAGGTACCCAAATTATGTTGGGTCCTTTTCTGTTAGTGACGGGGGAGTTATCTCCCTTTCTTACCCAAGCGTAAACACCACTGGGTATCCAACATCTCCTGATATAACAAGAATGAGATGTATGGCCATATGTTCCACGGTAGTAGCATGTAGGGACTCTAGTTTTCTTATTAGAATTTTTACATTGGCGTGTTAGAGGTCTCCTATATGGTCTATTTTTATGGGATGAGAGAATATACCCTAATCCAGTGTGGTCACTAACGTTTCTCGTTTTACTAAGCCGAGTGTCTAATTGATGTTTACTATTTATGAGTTTTGCGAGTTTTCATTTAGTTTAAGATTTTCGTTTTTCAAGTCCTCGCAAGACTCACAAGTAGTAGTTTGACATAGGTTATTTTTAGAGCAATCGCATGAAGTACACGAAAAAATTAGATCTAGGGTTTCATTTTCCAATTTTAATTCATCTAATTCTTTCTACAGTTGAATCATTTTTTGATCATTTAGCAAAATTATTCTTTTTCTATCAGCACTTATTTTTGCTAACTTTTTAAGCTCTTCATGCATCTCAACATAAGCACTATACAAAATATCATATGAGGGAGAATCAGAAGAAGAGGAGGATGTGTCAGAATATACCTCATCTGAAGTGTCTTTAATACCTGATCCGCAAGCCTCTTCTGTTATAGTCATTAAGCACAGCTTCGCAGTCTCCTCTTCATCCGAGGTGCTTGATGTTGTTTCTTCCTCTGGTACATCCCAAACAATGTATGCATATTTCGATTTGAAGTCTCGGGGAGTGCTCTTCTCTGAATCAACCTTCTTCAAGTAAGTGAGACACTGAAACTTCATGTGGCTCGGCTTACCACATTCATGGCAAGTGAAGCGCTCCTTGTTCTTGCCTTTCTTAGTTGATTATCACGCTTCTTTCTTTTGAAATCGCATAAATCCTCCTTTCTTTATAAACTTTCCAAATTGTCGCACTAGAAGGTTTAGCGTTTCTTTATCAATGTCTGAGTCATAGTCATCATTATCCATCTCTTCAGTCGGTTGTGATGTTGTAGCTTTAAGATATATTCCTTTCTTTTTCTGATCAGACTCCTCATGCATGGTCAGACGCCCAAGCTCCATCTCATGCTCTTGAAGCTTTTCGAACAGTGGTGCCAAAGGCGTGGAATCTAGATCCTTGGACTCCATGATTGCCTTCACTTTAGGTTGCCATCTCCTGTCAAGACAGCGTAAAACTTTATTAGTGAGTTCTCCTCTAGTAAACATTTTATCTAGAGTAATAAGATGTTTAATAATGTGAGTGAATCGCTTTTGCATGTCGCCAATTGATTCACTCGGTAACATACGAAATAATTCGTATTCATGTGTCAGTGCATTTAGCTTGGCGTGCTTGACCTCGCTAGTGCCCTCGTGAGTCACTTGTTAAGTGTCCTACATTTCCTTGGCACTTTGACATTGAGACACCCAAAAGAATTCATCATAAGATAAGGCCGAGGTAATTATATTTTTGGCGCAAAGGTTGAACTGGACCATCTTGCACTCCTCATCGGTCCATAAGCTTTTGGGCTTTTCTTTCAGTTCGCCATCCACTAAGTGAAGTGGGATGAATGGACCACTGATTACGGATTCCAAAATGTTTGAATCAATAGCATCTATGAAGATCTTCATTCGGACTTTCCAGTAGGCGTAACCCTCGTCACTGAATACGGGAGGGCAGTTAATGGATGCGCCATCACCGCCAAAAGGGTTGGTGGAACCCATTCGAATTCCCTAAGTATCATGCGGATACGGTTGAGCTAGCATGTTGTACTAGCTCTAATACCACTTGTTAGCTATCAGTGGCCTATGTACACCTAGAAGGGGGTTGAATAGGTGTAGCGGTTATCAATCACCATTTCTTTAACCAAAACCCAATTCTGGAAACAACCCAGTTAACCTATTAACACCTAGGCTTAATCGATTAACACATGCACAGAACAGAATGATCAGAGAGGCAAATTGCATAGTTATTTAAAATCAATTGAACAGAGATAAAGTAGATATTGTTAAGCACTATTAATAAGCATATGGCAGTGAAAAATTATACAAAATATCAGCTATTAAATCAAATTGAAACAGCAAGAAAAGTAAAGAAGATTTAAGGAGATAGCAACGTGCAAATATGGATTTTTATCTTGGTTCGTTTGTAGTCCACTACAAACTACATTCAGGCCTCCCATTCTGATCTTGAGAGATTTTCTTCTTCACAATATTGAATATACGTATGGTCACAAACACCAATTCAATTTACACAAAAACATAGGACGGTTCTTTCTTGAAATCTAAAACACATAAACCTTTGGTTTGACTCTACCTATCGCCTGATAAAACCTTTCTCGTGAAACAGCCCCAGCCAAGATTCTTGTTCTCAAATCAAGACCTCCTAGTCTCGGTGAAGAATCCCAATCTCTGTGGTGGTACGACACCAAGAGATCAATCCAAAATACACAAAAATAGATTAA
The DNA here is from genome assembly GCF_001865875.1 of Lupinus angustifolius. Classification (NCBI taxonomy): domain Eukaryota; kingdom Viridiplantae; phylum Streptophyta; class Magnoliopsida; order Fabales; family Fabaceae; genus Lupinus; species Lupinus angustifolius. The sequence continues at coordinate 10,788 of NW_017720565.1, read as the reverse complement.
AACAACAAGGTATTATAAGCACAATAATGCTTGAAATATTACAAGTAAAAGACGTTAAGACTAACCCACTCACAAATCACTCAAGCCATCAAGAACACGTGAGTTAATCAAAAACAGAAATCAATTATATCTCTCTAACAATCTTTGCAAATAATGCATGAACATGTGAGCAAGATAAAGATGAGCATAAGAATGTGAAAAACAGTATGCAAATCAAGAATCAATTAAGCATGATAACTCTCTTCCTCACACATGCAACTCTCTTGCAAAAACAGAATACAAAATGAAATATGCTCTCTAAAATCAATCCTATACAAAGGAATGCAATGCTGCAGTTTTATGGAAGTTGCCTATATTTATACTAGGCAGTTTTTACAGTTGGATTCGTTGCAAACAGTTAAACGGTTAAAACAGAAATCAGTTATAACATAAAACAGACCTGATAATCGATTAAAGCAACTCGTTAATCGATTAACTAGTGAAACATAATTGAAACATAAAACAGTTGTAACAGAAACATTGATTTAACAGAAAAATAGTTGAGTTAATCGATTAACTCACCACGTTAATCGATTAACTAGCATATTAAAATACATGGTTCAAAAGGTAAACTTCTCATATGTTATGCACAACTTCTATACATGTTTTAGCAATTATATTATGCCTAATATGCACATATAACATGTATGATTAATGCATGAACATACATTTAACTAGATGATATGTCTCATGGAAATGATATGATAATTATGATGGCTTGAGAGACTTGCACCTAGGTTCACCTCACCTATACTCACTTACTACGGCATACATCACAGACTACTTAGAATAATGACTCTATTTATATCCTAGTCTAGATATGACAAAATGAGATTTAGGCATGTTGATTGTTGAGCCATCTTCAAGCTTTAATAGAACATTGTCTTCATCAAAACATAGGCAAAGCATTGCTAGTGTTATCCTTGACACTTTGCACTTTCAACACCCACAAATCGGCAAGACACAATAATCAATCTACTATGGATATAAGAATAGAGTATGCTATCATTATTACCAAAATAGACTCTCATAATTTTGATATTTGAAATTTTTAAGGATAAATTTGTAATGACAAAAATTATTTGTTTCAAAAAATTTAAAATTAAAAAATGAAATATGTATAATATATTACTGAAACATATACAACATTGAAAGGTCACCTCAACTTTGTGTTTCATGTTTCAAATTTCAAATTCACATTTCAACTTCATCTTCTCTATTTCAATATTTATCTCTCTCGCACCTCATCTTTTTTCTCCACTTCTCTCTTCTCTCTTTCTCTTTCTCTCTTACCTTTGATATACTTTTTTCCCTTTGCTATGTTTTATGCCATGATTTTAACTCATTTTTTCTCGACTTTTCCCTTTTTTCCTTCTTTGTTACCTTTGAGAAAGATTATTACATTTGCTATTGTTTTTTGCCTTTTGCTAAGTGTTTTGTGCCATGAATGTTGAACCTAATAAAGTCTCCATTTTTTTAATAGGTGAAGGGATTATCATTTAACCGTGGCTAACAACACAATATATTTGCTCTGTTAGGTAAAAAATGGGAGACTGGTTCTTTGATTCTTGCACCCACAATTCGGCAAGATACAATAATCGATCAACTTAATGTAGGTTCTTTTTCAATCCATTTTCTCATATATTTTTCTCCACTTATCTCTTTATCCTTCTCTCTTACCTTTGAGATAATTTATTCTCTTTGTTGTGTTTTATGCCATGATTTTAACTCATTTTTTCTCCACTTCTCTCTTTCTCCTTTTGTGTTACCTTTGAGAAGAATTATTACCTTTGGTGTTGTTTTTTTGTCTTTTGCTGGTGTTTTGTGCCATGAATGTTGAACCTAACAATCTCTATTTTTTTGAATAGGTGAAGGGATTGTCATTTAACCATTATTTGTGGCTAACAACACATCATATTTGCTCTATTAGGTCAAAAATGGGAGATTGTTTCTTTGATTCTTGCACCCACAAATCAGCAAGATACAATAATTGATCAACTTATTGTATGTTCTTTTTCAACCCATTTTCTCATTATTATTTTTATTGAAAGTTGTTTTTGGTCACTAGGAAATTGAGAGAGTTTTAACATGATTGAAACATAAGAACTCATTGTAATATCCATCTTTCAAGCATTACATCTATTAATCAGATAGAATTTATGTATCCATGTGTAAGTATAACAATTCATAAAAATATCTAACATTAGTAACATATATAAGGACTGTTATATATATATATATATATATATATATATATATGATAGTTCAAAGAATAGTATATAAGTTTTGTACTTAGTAATTACCAAGTAAAAAGGTAGATTTTATTTTAATTGATTGGTGTACTTTTTAAGATAGCTCTACAACTTAAAACAGATGTTAACCACAACCAAACCAAGAATTAATCTTAAAGTTTAAGCTATGTTGGAAAAACATCTGGTCAGGTCTTTCAAGCTATTTTCATTGGAGCTTCAACTTTTCTAATAGGTAATATATATGTTTTTCAAGTTCTCTCTCTATATATAAAGGTAACCGAACAATAAAACTAAACTCCTAAATTAACTCTCCTGCTCCACAAGGGCTGCTACCTTTTAATGGTTCCACCAATGTTCATTATAATTAGTTCTTTTATTACCAAAATTCACTTAATCAAAAGAGAAAAATGGTTAGCATACAAAGGACCTTATAGTAGTGACAAATGTGAATTGACAAAACTTTTGATGACTAAACAATACTCTTCTTAATTAAATTTATGCCTTACCTTGGTTTTGTTCTTGTAGGAGTTGTAGCAGCTTCCGTGACTATTAAATTTTGTTCTTAATAACTTATAGTTTTATTCTTAATTAAATTTTGTTCTTAACAACTTATCATGACCTTATAGTTTTATTCTTAATTAAATTTTGTTCTTACCCTCTGTCAAGCTATCAGCTTAAAAGTATCTTAAAGATGGCCACATGTCTCCTTACTTCGATATGTTCCTCTTGAATGAAATCCATCAAAAAAGATTGGAGCAAAGACTATGTGAAGAGTAAATTACTGTCAATTTCTGCCACGTGCTTGCATTCTTTTGGTGTCATTAATTATTGTCAATTAGATGCATGTTATTTTGTCTCACTTTCCCATTAACATATGTTATGATTATTCTCTTGATGATGCAAGTGCACTCACTAATTTTGTCAATTTGTATGAATCTACAAGTTTATGTTAACTAGAACATGCATTCATCGAAAATTGAAGTTATTCATATATTACATTCACTTCATTATCACACTCACATCTAATTAGATTCAGTTTAAGATAAATTTATTGATATTTAGAATAAGATTATATCAACTGAATTCCAATTATATATATGATTTTGTTATATCTTTTTTATTGCTATGGTGATTAAGGTATATAATATATGAGTTTATGATATGTATTAATTGTATTTGTTATGAGTTTGCTCTAATTTCCTACTCACCTTCCTACTACTTACTCATTCTTTTTTGGTAATGCTACTACTCACTCCTTCACTCATATGTATGTTTTTTCAAGTATTTGTTGTTAACGTTTAGTTTAACATTTGCTAATGGTGGATTTTTGGTTTTCCATTCTAATTTCTACATGTTAACTTTTTGGTGTTATTTTGGATATGCATGTTCACTATCTAACTTATTTGATAAAAATTAATCATTTTCTATATTTTTTATCAATCAAGCTTACTTTGTGTATTTTTAGTTAGTCACTACATTTTCACGATCTAAGCAGTAAACTTTATTTAGTGCATTTCTATGAGTCCTTATTTTGTTCATCTATATCCAAGTTTCTATCTTTTCATCTAGCTTTCTCTCAACCTGTTATTTTTTCTTCTTATTCTTCATCAACATTAATGTTTAGAAGCAAAACAAAGTGATAGAGGTCATGGAAGCTCCAAAGACAAAAAAACTAAGTCACCTTCCAATGGAACAACCTGTTATAAACTTTAATCATTCCTCATTCCTCAACTCACAATTTCAGTTTCATTAGTACATTGAATTTTTTATTTTATTTGTTTAATAGTCATTTTCCTTTCATGAGACTAATAATGATATATATATTTTGCATAGTTAATAGTGGAGTCAATAACCCATGTTTAAGTCCTTTTGCTACTTAGAATGTTCAATTTATATGTTAATTATATTGAAATTATTAGATATTGACAATTTTGTATGAAGTGAAGTTTTTTTAATTTTTTCTACTTATTTGGTTTTGTCATGTTAGGTGGTGATCAATGTCATTGACATTATAAATTGTCTATCAACTCTCTTTATTAATCAATCATTATTACTTATTCATGTATTATAAAATTATCATTGATTAATAGAGAGCATGAATAAACAATTGAGACTAATAATAAGAAACTCATTCATGATCAATAATAAATAGTATTTTGTGAGTGCACAAAATAAATAATTAAATTTATTTCATTATTTTATTTTAAGAGAGTGAAATTATTATTGATTTTGCTGAATTTAGAGAAATGAATGTAAAAATGTATGCAATGTACTTTCAAAAATTTAAATATAGTCATTATATTTTATTTGTGATTTACAATTATTTTGATATTCATTCAGGTTGATGAAATGACTTATCTGAGCATCCTAAAAATTTGACACGTAACAAAAAGAGATATTTTGGTCAATAAATATTAAGCATTTCTACGGCCAAAATTTTTATAATTATAAAAAATAATTTACAATTTTAACCTGTTGCATCTTATGATTGAGACATATAACATAAATGAATTTATAATTTATTGAGAGATTTAGTCATAACTAGCTGCAACAAGAAAAATGTTATCCGCAAAAAAAAAACAAAGTACCAATCATTCACTTCTATGTAAAATGATGTTTTTCCTTCAATTATTTGGTCTATTTGAATTATAAAACACAAGTTTTGTCTATAAAAATGCTTATCATGAGAATATCAAGCGTTTAAATGAGAATTTGACAAAATCATTGTTCACGTGAAAATAAACTTAAAACTAAAATGAATTTCCTTTTAGCTAATGTAATCAATGTTTACAAGGGAAATAATTTGAAGTATAAAAATGTTAAATGTCTTAATATATAGAAAAGTAACTAGATGACTATTTCTTTTGAATCATTATTTTAGTATATAATATTCATCATTTTGAAATTTTAGTATTAGACTTGAGAAAAGAACTTAGCCCGTAATACTTTATAAAGTTGGTGATTACCTTTTAGAAATAATTTGTATAAAAACACTGCCTAAAAATATTGTCATTAAAATCTATAGATTTTGCATGATACAATTTAGCATAATAACTATCATATTCCAGAGTTTGATATGGGTAAGGAAAAAAATGAAATAATTTATAATGTCATTTTATGAAAATGGCTACATAAGATTGAAAGAGAGGATAAAAGACAACAACAATCCTATTACACTATCCCTAAAAATTTGCAAGTTGCCTAAGGTACATATAAGGAAAAAGGGTAGACATGTAAAGTAACTTTACTTTACTAATCTATATGGGAGTACTTAAAATCCTATTACTTTAAAATGTCTCCACATGTCACTTTAACATCATTGCTTTTTCTTCACATAAATTTACCTTCATATCACTCAACTTTTTCTTTTTTTCACTCCATTTTTCAGTGATATAATTTCTTTATTATTACTAGGGTAGAATACCACACTCTAAACTTAAAATACTTGTATCAAATCTTGACAACCCTGTTTGTAACATTCACTAAGGGTATGAACTTACAGACTTATTAAAACAAACAAAGTTAATTATATGAGATGAGGCTCCAATGGTACATAAATTTTGCTTCGAGACACTTGAGAAAAGTCCTGGATATATAATGGGTACAAATGCCTCAATTTTAATTTATTGAAAGGAAATGTTGTAGTTTTTGGATGTGATTTCAGACAAATCTTTCCAATAGTTCCAATAGGCTATCGTTCAGATACTGTATATGCAAAAATCAATATATCCAATATTTGACATCAATGTACAATTTTAACTCTCACAAAGAACATATGTCTACAAAATCACGACAATGCATTAGAAATCAAACAATTCTCTGAAAGGATATTAAAGGTGGGGGTGGAAAATTATCAAAGTCTAATGATGGTCGTTCTGAAGTTGATATTCTATAAGAACTTTTGATTATTGATTTTGATAACTCAATTGATGTCATGGTGTCTAGAACCTATCCAAATCTACAATATCACTACAATGACGAACAACTTCTACAATCTAGGGCAATACTTGTATCAACAATTGAAATTGTTGATCAAATCAATGAATATGTTATGACTATAATTCCAGGTGAATTTTTTAGCTTTCTTTAAATTTTTATTAAGTCTGATATAATAGATTTATTAAAGTTATACTAATAAATGTTCTAATGTATATAATTATAGGTGAAGAAACATTGAACATACTAACTCTTGAATACTGACTTAAAACCCTTGGTCTTTCCAATCATAAAGTCAAGTTGAAAGTTGGAACTCTAATAATGATATTGAGGAATTTAGACAAGTTTAAAGGATTGTGTAATGATACAAGATTGGATATCACTAAATTGTGGGGTTATATTTACCTAGATCAATGTTTAGTCATGGTCAGTTGTAGAATACATGATAAAGATGATCAACCACTAAAAACAATAATAAATGTGGTTGATATTTTTTTCCAAAATCTCTAACATATATTTATTCTGGAACTTATTTTACATTCTCTTCAAAACTTTTCTTCGTAATAATTCTTTATTTATTTAATATAACATATCTCATACGATTTCATTCAATCAACAATCAAATATATAAACCTCATTTTTCATGAGGTAACCTTTAATAACATTTTCGATAACAAATTATGTTTTTGTTCTTTAAATAAATTCATGCAAAATACATTATCATTTGTGTGAATGCACATGTATCTTACTAGTATGTATATGGAGGAATGAATAATAAGTCTGAGTACTCGTTGATCTAAGTACCTCATTGTCTGAACCCAAACACATTAACAACAAGTCTTAAAATTTGAATTTCAATTACCAGCAAATCCAAAAACACCTACTCAGATCCAATCTATTGCAAATATTTTTTGCAAGTCTCTTCGAGTCCGAGTATCATTGTCTTCGGAAGAGAATCATCTGTACTTATTGGTGTCCTCAATGGTGTACCAAACAAATCAAAATAAGTTATTTTATTAGAATTTGTTTTTATAAAAAACATAAATTATTATTTTATATTATTTTAAGAAATATGATTAATTAGGGAGAGGGACATGATTTTTTTTTTGGGACAGAGGATACTTGTCCATTGTCTTCCCTGCTTTGTAAACTAATAATTAATAAACAAATAAAATATAAGGTCTCCTAGTCCTTCTTCCGAGTTCCGCCCCTCTTTCTCGTCTAAAAAGACTGACGTTTGAAGCTCCTTCATCTACCACTGTAAGCTCTTCATTCGTTCCTCTCCTTCCTTCTATTCCTTATCACCTCACACAAAATCCACACATACCCACATTTCAAAATTGCATCTTTTTCATCTCCCACTTTTTTTTCTCTCACCCCATAATTTCTTCTCACTCCTTTTTTTTTTCAATGCCTTCAATCTCAAATACGAAAACAATGATGGGTTTGTTCCATAGACACATAAATTCTCTTAAAAATCCAATCTTTTCACCATTCAGCCATGAATGTTATTATATCTTAAGAAATAAAGCCTTACCACAAGTTCAATCACCTAGGTTTTCTATCTTTCAATACTATACTTATTGCAAATTGATTCAATATTCATTGCCCATGAATTCTTTTAATGTTTTCATTCGCCCTTATTGTTCAGAAATTGCCCCTATTAGCCAAAGTTTTAGTTTTGGTGTGAGTGATTTTGAAGAGGGTAATAGTTTAAGAAGCCAAGTTGATAAGGTATACAATACTGTAATGGAGAATTTAGTGGGATTTAAGAATTTGGAGAATGCTCTTGAACAATTGAGTATCCCATTGTCCACTCCATTGGTTACTAGGGTGTTGAATAAGCTTTGTTATGATGAAAAAATTGCATTTAGGTTTTTCACATGGGCTGGGCATCAAGAGAATTATTCACATGAACCTTGTGCTTATAATGATATGATCGATATCCTATCTAGTACCAAGTACAAAGCGAAACAGTTTCGTATAGTTTGCGATTTGTTGGATTATATGAAGAGGCATAACAAGGAGATGGTTCCGGTTGAAGTTCTCTTGACGATTTTGAGAAACTATACTGAGAAGTATCTGACTCGTGTGCAGATGTTTGCAAAGAAGAAGAGGATAAGAGTGAAGACACAACCGGAGATAAACGCGTTTAACTTGCTGTTGGATGCTCTCTGTAAGTGTTGCTTGGTTGAGGATGCTGAAGATCTGTATAAGAAAATGAGAAAAAAGATTAACCCTAACGCGGATACATACAATATATTAGTTTTCGGATGGTGTAGGGTTAGGAGCCCAACTAGAGCAATGAAGCTTCTGGAAGAAATGATTCAACTAGGTCATAGACCTGACAATTTTACTTACAACACTGCTCTTGATACATTCTGTAAAGCAGGAATGATAACCGATGCAGTAGATCTTTTCGAGTTCATGAGAACAAAAGGTTCAACGATATCGTCTCCCACTGCCAAGAGTTATGCAATTATAATTGTGGCTCTTGCCAAAAATGATAGAATGGACGAGTGTTTTAAACATATGGGGCATATGATTAGTAGTGGTTGCCTTCCCGATGTCTCAACATACAAGGATATAATCGAAGGAATGTGTTTGTTTGGAAAGATAGATGAAGCCTACAAGTTCTTGGAAGAGATGGGGAACAAAGGTTATCCACCTGATATTGTTACTTATAATTGTTTCCTCAAGGTCCTTTGTGACAATAAGAAGTCCGAGGAAGCCCTTAAACTTTATGAAAGAATGATTGAACTTGGTTGTATTCCTTGTGTCCAGACTTATACTATGTTGATTTCGATGTTCTTCGAGATGGAGGATCCTGGAGGGGCATTTGAGACTTGGCAGGAAATGGACAAGAGAGGCTTCCAACCAGACACAGGGACATACTGTGTGATGATTGAGGGGCTATTTAGCTGCAACAAGACGGAAGATGCTTGTTTTCTGTTGGAAGATGTGGTAAACAAGGGAATAAAATTGCCATATAGAAACTTCGACTCTTTTTTAATGCAACTTTCGATAATTGGTGATCTTCGTGCCATTCATAGACTCTCAGATCACATGCGAAAATTCTATAATTCTGCTATGCAAAGACGGTTTGCACTTAGCCAAAAGCGTAAGAGCATGAGTTTGAGAGGGAGGTCATAGAGTAAGAAATTTCTTGTTTGAGTTTGTGCTACCTGCCAGAAAAGCTTGAAGGGGGTACAGTTACAAGGGTTCTTTGTGCACCTTCAGGTTTGTCCATGCTCCTTATATTCAACAACTAGTAGCATCTTTGGATGTGTTCTATTGGTCATGCTTTCTGCTGCCAACGATTTTTGCGTGCAAAATTGTAAGTCTTCGGATGTTTTTTATTCTCATATTTAGTTCATCCAAATATATTTTGGAAGCTGTTATGACATTTTGATTGTATAATCTTGGTTAGTTGGTGCAGTCTAGAAATGGAAAAATTGATGTATGTATTATACAGCCTTGTGTAAGGGCAGAGGTTTAGAATTTCTGCATGATGATAAACTTTGTTACCTGGCCAAGAATCTGTTGATTACTTCATCTCACAAATAATGCTATTTATGTGATTCTATCCTGCAATTTGGGGTCCATAGTATGCTTTAACCTTTAGAAGTACCTAATTGTGTCTCACAATAATAATGATTGGGCATATAAAGAAGCCACACTTCTTTCACCTAACTGGGAAGTGAGAACTTGATTTAGGGGCTCTTTCCAAAAGACATGAATGCAAATAAAAAACATCGTTCGGATAAGTTTCGCGACCGGGCTGTATTCGGTCTCATTCTATTTGTTGTTTGCATTTCTCTTTTCTTTTGATGTTTCTTTTGGTCTAGGAGGCTTGTTTGTTTTCTTGGTGGAGTTGTGGAAAGATGGAGTTTCTTAAACAAGTCTGGCAAGTCAGTGAATATAAATCATTCTCTATATATTTACCTTATTTTTATAAAGAGTGTAATATCTATGTATTATTAGTGTAAAAATTATATACATTTAATAGAACATTCATTGTCTATTTGTATTACTTTTTATGAAGAGTTAATGATGATTATCATACTACAAAGATGAGTTTATATAAGACATATTATGACTTTGCTATCTCTAAATATTTATTTCCTTTATTCTCTAAACTAGCAGGGTACCCGTGCACATGCACGGGTCGCTTCTTTATTTATGCATAATGCAAATATAATATACATATACTTTATAATATCAATAAATCATGTATTGAAACATTATATTTCCCATTCATATAGGTGCAATATTAACATTGATTTTTGAGTATATATGTAGAATATTAACAATTATAAATGTGTTTGTATAAGCATTTATTTGTTGAAAGTGTGATTATAGAAAATATTTGATTCTTAAATAACTCAATAAATAAACTTCAAATTGTATTGGATAATATCTCACCTCTATATTCTCTATATAAAATTATAAATATAAGGAGTTATTTTTGCATCATATTTTTTGTGATTACGTTTATAAGTATCATATAAAGTCATAAAGATTTTTTAGCATATCTCTTGAATGCTTATGTTTTATTTTA